>NW_012122043.1:4005639-4030050 GCF_000951035.1 Colobus angolensis palliatus
CACCAACATGGCACAAGTATACATATGTAACAAACCTGCACGTTATGCACATGTACCCTAGAACTTAAAGTATAATAAAAAAAAAAAACAAAAAACCTTCCCTCGAAGAAACAGCCGATCCAGAGGATTTCACTAGTGAATTCCACAAAATCTTTAAATAAAAAAATAAGTCTAATGTAACCGAAATGTCTCAAAAAATAGGAAAAGAGGAAACATTCCCTAATTCATAGCATATTTTGATACCAAAATATAACAAGGATAAAACAAAAAAAGGACATTCCATGCCAATTTTACTCAAGAATATAAGGCCAAAAAATCCTAAACAGAATGTCAGCAAATTGAATTCAGCTATATTTAAAAGGAATAATATGTCATTGAATTTATTCCAGAAATCCAAGGTCGGTGTAACATTTTAAAGTAATCAGGGTAGATCCAGGTATTCTAATGCTGGGTATACATATCCAAAAGATTTGAAGGGTGGATCTCAGAGATATTTACACACCCATGTTCATAGTAGCATGATTCGCAACAGTCAAAGGGCAGAAAAACCCAAATGTCCATTAACAGATGAATAAAGAAAGAAAATGTGGCATATACTATACAATGGAATATTATTTAGCCATAAAAAAGGAAATTCTGGCATGTTACAACAGGGATGAACCTTGAGGACATTATGCTAAGTGAACTAAGCCAGAGACAAATGGATAAATACAGTAAAATTCTACTTATATGAGGTATCCTAAGTCATCAAGTTCATAAAAAACAAAAAGTAGAATGTTGGTTGCCAGGAGCTGGGAGAAACGGGAGATGGAGAATTGCTGTTTGATGGCCATAGAGTCTCAGTTTTGCAAAATGACAAAGTTGTGGAGATTCTGCTGCACAACAATGTGAACAGACTTAATGCTGCTCAAGTGTATGCTTGAAAATGGTTAACACGGTAAATTTTATGTTATGTATTTTTTAATCACAATTTAACAATTTTTAAAAATAATTAGTGTAATTCACACCATTCAAAGAATAACTAGGCTGGGCACAGTGGCTCATGCCTGTAATCCCAGCACTTTTGGGAGGCCGAGGTGGGCGGATCATTTGAGATCAGGAGTTCGAGACCAGGCTGGCCAAGAGGCTTGCAGACCCAGAATGTGATGGTCGGTTGCACTTCCACTTACAATCCCCCCAGACTAGCCTTGCAGAGGCCTGGAATGCACTTCTGGGGAACCAGGAGACTTCATAGAGGTGAACAGACCCGACACCGCTCAGGACTGGATGGGGCTGGGGAGAAGTAAACTGTGTGCATTCTCCTGAGATGGGGTCGGGTGGGCACCCGTGCAGGGCCAGAGGCTTATGGCTGCGCCCACCCTCAAAGGCGGGGTGTGGTTCTGATGTTGTTGAACATTTGAACACTATCTCTGCCTACGTGGGGTTTTTGGATGTCGTGTCCTTGAGGCTGGGCCATGTGAGCCCCCAAGATTTATCTGGCTAATAGCAACGGGGCTGGCATCACACCCCTGCCACAACTCTGCTCGAAGGCTGCTCACGGCAGAGGATCCGTCCCCAAGGGCTGTTCTGAGAAGACTGTCACCAAGACCGAGCCCGGACCAGGCACCAGGCAGTTTCTGCATGAAGGGAGGGAGGATGGTATGCAGGACGAGAGCATAGAGCTTGGATCTTGCCACTTGACCCTGGGCTCTTGACCTTGCGCAAATGACTTTGCAACTCTGAGCCTCAGTTTACCCATCTGTATAAGGGGAGTCATCATTCTTACAGGGTTGCCATGAGGGTCAGTGACACAGTGCTGGGCATGGCTGACACTCGTGACTGCTCACCCGGTCTCCCTCACGCCCACCTTACCTCCATTTGTCCGTTCTCTGCTGCGTCGTGGAGGGGGGTCCCACCCCAGGAGTCTCTCAAGACCGGGGCACCCATCAGCAGGAGTCGGTCTAGAATGGGCGTGTGGCCACCTCGGGCTGCAAAGTGCAGGGCCGTGGCCCCCTCGTTGTCCCGTGCCGTGAGTCCGATGTCGGTGAATGTGACCTGGGGAAGGAGGAGCAGTGGGAGCAGCCACCCTCCCAGGGAGGAGGCACACAGAGTGGGAGGGGCTGAGAGCAGGGCAGGGGAGGAAAGAACTTCATTTGGCCCGAGGGTGGCGCTGCCTTGCTGGGCATTTGCACTGAGCCCCTTTGCTGGAGCAGCGGGTCCTGTGGCCTCCCTCTAGGGCCTGGATTCGAGGTGGCCCTGACCTGCCGGCCCCCACTGCTGGCTGAGGCCAGCCCCGCCTCTGGGGCCTCGTGTGCCTTCTGAAGGGCCCCCTGCTCTGGTCCACAGCACCAGCCAGGTGATAGTCCCCTACACTGACTCGCTGAAACCTGTGCAGCTGGGACAGCCATGGGGCCTGGGCTGGCCAGTGGGACGCGGGGGTCTTCTAGGACAGCCTGTCTTCCTGACAGAGAGGTGATAGGCGTGCTGGCTCCCTGCCTTCGCCCTCCTCCCTCCTTCCTGCCTTGAGTGTGCCCGCTTTCCCCATCGGGGAGGCCGTGAGGACAGCAGAGCTGTCAGCAGCCCCTGCCACCTTTGGTGTGAGTGCCTCTTAGCACAGCCAGGGCGCTCCTCACTGATCAGAAGTGTCTGCGGGGCAAAGCACAATGAGCTGGAAACAGAGACAGGGACAGGGCTGCTGTGGGGCTCCTTTGCATCTGGAGCGGCCTCTCTGGCCCTGAGACCCCGAGGCCTGTCCGCTTTCTCCCCAGGAAGGGCTGCTCACACCTCAGCACGGTCCCAGGGCTCAGCGGACCCCCTGCGGTGAGCTCTTGCCGCTCCACCCGCTGTGTGCAGCCACCGCTCATCCCAGGGGCCAGGTATAGTTTGGGAGGCTGAGGTCTGGAGTGAATGGGTCAGAACTGCTGCAGGGGTGAGGGGAGGATGGCCAGGGCGGGACCAGGTCAAGAGAGCTTCCTCTGTGGGAGGCTGCTTCAGCAGGAGGAGCTGGAGGGGCAGCCCCCGGGGTGGGGAGGGGCGCACACGCAGGTGAGGCACCGGGAGGGGTTGCAGTCTCCATGAAGGGAGGCTGGAGGCCAATTCAGGCGGCCTTGGGGCCAAAGTGGGCAGGCTGGCACCAGCCTGAGGACCTTGGGGCCACGGGGAGCAGGCCAGCACCATCCCGAGCGCCCCGGGGCACGGTGAGCAGGCGGGACCCATCCCAAGGGCCTCAAGGAAACGGTGAGCAGCGGGTGCCATCCTAAGGGACCAGGCCCCCGTTCCTTCACTTGCCCATTGGTTCAGTAAACATCTCTCGAGCCTGACCGCGTGCCAGGTGCAGGGAACGCAGCAGGTGGCGAAGTCCTGCACCCACGGAGCTCCTGGCACCTGTACCCCAGCGGGCGGAAACCACCACCAAGACCAGGAGTCAGACGTGCCGTGTGCCCGGTGCTGGTGCGCGGGGGAGGAAAGCAGGAGTGAGGATGGTCTGGGCAGGCAGCTCCCCTGGTAAACCAGCTGGTCAGGGAAGGCCCCAGGGACACCTGGGGAGCTGTGTACCAGGCACAGGGTGCAGCGCATGCAAAGGCCCCGGAGACAGAGCCAGCCTGGCCTGCTGGAGAAGGAGCTGGAGCTGAGTGGGTGGGAGCCGGGAGACAGGAGGCCTCAGGCAAGCGTGGGAGGTCTGGGGGCAGGCAGCTCACACTTCACCAGCAGCCACAGTGACCTTCCGATATGTCAGTCAGATCCTGCTGCTCCTGGATCTGAGCCTTCCGTGGCTCCCCAGGACCCTCAGGAAAGAGCGCCAGTCCTCCCAGCACCTCTGTCTGCCTTTCTGGCCCACCCCCAGGCCCCACGGGCCAGGGTCTCCCCACCTCTGAATGAGGTGTGCCCCCCTCAGGAAGTTGCTTTGGGCCCCGCTCCTTGTTCAGTCGCCTCCTGTCCATCCTCAGCTCTGCCCCCAAGTCCCCTCCTCAAAGAGGGCCTCCCCTACTTTTTTTTTTTTTTTTTTTTTTTGAGACGGAGTCTCACTGTGTTGCCCAGGCTGGAGTGCAGGTCAGAAACATGCATCTTCTTAGATCTGAGCAACCTCTGCCTCCCAGGTTCAAGCGATTCTCCTGCCGTAGCCTCCTGAGTTAGCTGGGACTACAGGTCCCACCTGCTCTGCTTTTCTGTTGCAGAGGCAGGAAGTCCCCAGCCCACCCTTGAAGATGGCGCCTCCCCAGCCTCAGTCACTGTGCTCTGGGGTCTCAGGTCTTCCTTCCCCAAAGAGGCCAGAAGTGGAGAAAGGTGTGGACTGGCCCGGGGACCTCAGGAGGCAGGGCCTGAACAAGCGGCCGAGTGGCCCGAACTGGGCACTGCTGGTGTGGGTGCAGACAAAGCACATGGGCCACCACCAACTGTGAGAGCACCCGGGAGGCCTACCTGGACTTCCGGGCAGAGAGGGACTAGGAGAGCCCCAGGGGAGCCGTGGCACGACCCCACAGGGCAGAGTGCGCTGCAGGCGGTCAAAACTTCCGGGGCCCAGCCTGGCCGGGGCTGCAGGGTCTCGGGAGCCATGGACCAGCTCATTGGATGCCCCAACAGCCCTGCGTGTCCCCAGTTCCCTCTGGAGCCCCCATCCGGGCTCCAGGCTCTGCTTGCTGCAGGACCCACACTCCCTGGATGTCCCCTTTCCACCTCCGGCACCTACTTACCAGCCAGACGACGAGGGAGTAGTGGCCGCGGGCGGCGGCAGCGTGTAGGGCGCTCATGCCGTGGAGAGCACGAAGGTGCACGTCAGCGCCACAGTCCTTCACCAGGAACTGGGCCAGGTGCAGGTGACCTTCCTGGCAGGCCAGGTAGAGTGGGGAGGCGCCACTGCGTGTCCGCCGATTCACGCTGCTGCAGGGAAGGGAGGGTTTGGAGGCCCAGTCCTGCCTATGGCTGAGCCCATCCCTCAGCTGCTTGGACTTCACTGCTGACCCCTGGCCCTGCTGGTGATGGCTGAGTCTCCCACGTGCTCTCCAGCTGCTGCTGTGGGGTTCCCTCCTCCAGGTTGCTCCCCCAGGTGGCTGTGCAGCCCCACTCTCCTATCCTTCTGTCCTTTTCTGGGAACTCCTGGGTCCAGGTCAGAGACATGCATCTTCTTAGATCTGAGGGGTCACAGTCTTGGCTTCCAGGTTCTCAGTTGTCCCAGTGGAGGTCCGGGATTGACCCCGACTCCTTTAGGGGTTTCCCTCTGCCCTATGCCCTGTGGCAGGTGATGCTGGCTGCCTGGTAGCTGTGGCAGCCTGTGATGAGGTAAGGGTTGCACTGGCAGGGCTGGGGTCGCAGTGGCGGCGTGGAGGCAGGGCCAATGTCACTGGGGAGGGTCAACTCTCCGGCTCATGCCTGCTTTCCCGCCAAGCCTGCTGACCACACCACCCTGTCCCAGACCCTCCACTTCCAGGCCCTTCCCCTCTCAGGAGGGGAAGCTGGGTAATAATGAAGGGATCTCACGAGCACCCCCACACGTGCTCCCCACTTCTGATGGATGAATCTGAGCAATTCGGGTCCCCCCAGAGGATAGTCTAGTCGCGGGCCTCAGCCGGCAGAGGGGAGACAGAGGCTGGGAGCTGATTTGCCCAGGGGCTTGCCCCTGGGTTTAAACCCCCCTCCCCTCACAAAGCCCCCGCCAGTACCAGCCCCCTAGCAGCCTCTCCTCTGCTCCTAGCAAGGGGGACACAGGACCTTGGTGGCTGTTCCCTGGCCTTGGACCACACCTGCTGTGGACCCTGCACCTGCCTTGGACCCTGCACCTGCTGAGCCTGAGGGTCCACTCGCTCATGGAATGTGCCCCAAAGGGCTGCCAGTATGCCTCGGTGCCCTTCTCGGGGGAGGATCCGTGCTTTCACTGGACTCTGCCAGGCGTCCTTGACTGCATCCAGGGTTGGAACAGGCAGCGTCCAGTGCGGTGGCTGGGAGCAGGCCATGATGCAGCCAGTGGGTCGGGGACCACTGGAGGGGCATGGTCTGGCCAGCAGCAGCCACCTCTCGGCTGCTGGTCAGTGCTAGGTGGGAACTAGGCTGGGGGTATGGGACCTTCCCATTTGTGTGTGTGAGTGTGTGTGTGTGTGTACATATTAACATGAAGTTTCCTGGTTTTCTTCTTTTTGTTTTTTTTAGACAGGGTCTTGCTCTGTCACCCAGGCTGGAGTGCAGTGGCACAATCTCAGCTCACTGGAACCTCTGCCTCCCAGACTCAAGTGATCCTCCCACCTCAGCCTCCCAAGTATCTGGGACTACAGGCACTCACCACCATGCCTGGCTAATTTTTAAATACATTTTTTGTAGAGATAGGGGCTTCGTTATACTGCCCAGGCCGGTCTTGAATTCCTGGGCTCAAGCAATCCTCCCACCCCAGCCTCCCAAAATGCTGGGATTACAGGCATGAGCCACTGCACTCAGCCCAAGTCTCTCAGTTTTCAATGGTGGAAACTTCTTTAAAAGCCAGGTGGGTCTGAGAGAGACTGTGGCCAGCCAAGGCTGGGGGTGGTGTGGACGCTCTGGGAAAAAGCCACAGAAGCGAATCCCAAAGGCCTTTGCCAAGCGGTCCAGGATGGGAACACCCGGGAATGAGAACCGATTCCACAAGCAAGCTGTTGGGGCTTGTCCTGGAGCTAAGAGGATGTGGGGACTGAGGCTTCTGGGGCAGCGACAGGCAAATGAGATGCTCCCTCGAAAAGAGAAGAGCCGTGGTCGGAGGTAGGTGGGTCCCTGGGGGATGGGAAGGTTCACCCTCAGCCAAGACAGCAGGAGGCAGAGGGCCTGTTCCCATGACAACGGTGACCTTGGTGAGCAGGGCGAGGACTGGAGGAGCGTCCAGGTGGGGAGGGAAGCTCTCTGCCTCACTGGCTGTCCTGACCCTGTCCTTCCTCCTGAACCATCCACCAATTCTGGCAGGGCGCACAGGGCCCCGGAGACGACGAGGCCAGCGCCTGGCTCTAGGGGTCCCAGCACAGGGATGGGGCAGTGCAGAGGCAGCTCCAGCCTCTGTGTCCCCAAGTCCACTAGACAGTCCCTACTCCTGTCAGGTGAGGGGAGGGTGCCCTCACAGGTTGCCAGCTGCCCACGTCCCCAGATGTTTTAGGTCCTGAGACGCCTCCAGGCGGGGCCAGAGCTGCCCTGGGCATCACAGCAGCATCTTGCTGTCCTCACCGCCCCCAGCCACTCTCCAAGCTGAAGCGCTGGCCTGTGTCCCCTTGGGCCCTGGCATGGCACCGCCACTGCCTGGCCTGTGGGTAGAGGCCTCATTGCCCTTGACTCCTGCCAGCTCACCCCACAGTGACAGCATGCCCGCCTGCAGGATTCACCTCAAAGGCTGCCAGCCTGTCCTCTTGGCCCTCCTCGGTGCAGCCTCCCCTTGGCCAGCTTGCCCCAGGCTGCCCCTCAGGCGGGACTCTGGGCTCCTTACCTGCCATGCGCATTTGTCAGGAGCTTCAGGCAGGTCAGGTCCCCACTGACGGCGGCGTGGTGCAGCGGCAGGGCCCCCTCCCGGGTCTCCAGCGTGGTCGAGTGGCCCTCGTGGAGCAGCCACTCCACCAGCACTGGGTGTCCAAAACGGGCGGCCAGGTGCAGCGGGGAGACGCCCGAGGCATCTTGGTCCTACCGAGGCCCAGGCAGGTCAGTGAGTGGGGGGCAGGCCGTGTGGCCAGAGCCAGCTGCTGGAGGAGCCCCAGGCAAGGGCTTACACTGCCTGCAACCCAGCGAAGGGGCTTCCAGCTCCTTCCTCCTTCCCTCCGTTTCTGCCTGCAACATGGAGGGAAGTGCTCCCTGCTGGGACTGAGGTGAGAGGAGGGCCAGGACTCAGGTCCAGCTCTTGGGAGGCCACCTCTGGCAACCCTGCCCCCTCCTGGGCCCCTGTCCCCAGTGCGGAGAAGGCCCTTTCCCACTCAGCCGGGTGCCCACAGACACCTGCCCACTCTGCTCATGCTCAGAAAGGCCTCCCAGGACACTTGTCTCTGGCTGGTTCCCTGCCCCAGTGCCCTCCCACTGGCCACAGGGCCCCGGGGCCAAGGAGCGTTCCTACCACAGGTGCCGGGGTCCAGCAGACCCAGGCCTTCTCCAAGGGCCCTGTGGTCAGAATGGATCCCCAGGCAGGCACAGCTCCCACCTGCTGGCCTTGAGCTTGGCGGAACAGGATGCTAGGCTGGCACTCTCAGGCCCTCTGGTGAGCCAGGTGCCGGGGAACCTTCCCGCTCCCTAATCTCAGCAGGTCCCACCGGCCCCCACCCCCACTCTGACCTCTGGGCGGTGTTCTAAGGCCGGTCAGTCCTGCTCACCCTCAGTCCTGAAAGCTCCACAGGGCTGAGCAACAGCTCGAAGGCCCTCACCTGCACAAAGGGGACAGGGCAGGCAGGAGAGGGGAGGGAGGCCCAGTAGAAATGCTCCGGACAGGACGGTCACCATCAGCAGCCCTCACTCCCGTCTCCCAGCCGGGTTCCCAGCTCTCAAGCCCGAGTTCCCACAGTGCTTCTGTAAGGGTCCCTTTCTAGACCCTTTGGGAAGCGGGCCCTGTGGACCAGGCCTGATCAGAGACAAGGGGTCTTGACCTCTGGCAAGACCCCCACTGGTAACACCCAGCTTCCTGGCAGGGGAGGCGATAAGAAAATTTAGGAGGTGTTCTTGGCTCTCAAGCCTTTGCGCTCTGAGAAGCGTGGGGGCAGAGATGGCGACCACTGACTGAGTCCCCAAGAGAAACAAAGAGCCCAGGGCCGTGGAGCCCGGGGTGGCCAGTGCTCTGAGCCTCTGTGGCTCACACCTCCCTGGTTCCACCCCAGCCAGGCTTGTGGAGGCCAGGCTGCCCCGTCTCCGCTCACCTGCAGACCGCAGCCCCCCTCGCGGACCAGCCAGCACAGCTCGGCCAGGCTGCCTGTGGCGGCCGCGTCATGCGCTGGGGTGGCCCCATTGTGGGCCCGCTGGTTGCCGGGCAGCTGGGCCCGCTGCACCAAGAACTTGACACAGTCCAGGTGGCCAGCCCGGGTGGCGTGGTGAACCAGGCCGGCCCCCAGAGCATCGGTGATGCCCGGGCCCAGGGCGCCAGCCTCCAGCAGCCGCTCCAGTGTTGCCACATCCCCATCCTTGGCGGCCACGAGTGCCCGCTGCTCCTCCATCCTCTGGCCCGGGCTCTCAGTGGTGACTCATGCACAGGCCGGGGCTTCTTGTTTCAGACGTGGATGAAGCTGCTGGCTCTGGTTACCTGATAAGCCGCCACAGGGCAGATGGGAGGCGTTGGGGCGGGGTGGGGGGGATACACCTTGGGGACCTGCCCAAGCCACTCCCACAGCGTGAGCGCGCCAGGTGCCTGGAGCTGGGAGGATGGAGTGCAGCACACAGGGAAAGGCCCACACCGGGCTAGGTCAGGGTTGGGCGTGGCCCGCAGACAAAGGAGGCTGGCCCTGAGGCTGCTCACATCTGTCCAGACGGCACGAACCCGCCTTTTCAACTGCGGAGCGAGGGCTGAGGACACGCATCACTGAGCTTCTCACAGGAGCCCCGAGTAGCCTGGGAGATGGTCTCCCCGATTCTCACAGCAGGGCAGACCCCCAGCCGCCACCACAGTGCGCCTGAAGTAAAGGGTGCCCAGTAGGTCTACATGCTTGGCTGTGTTGGCACAGAGCTGAGTGCTCTGCCTCTGGATCTGGCCCTCGGCCCTGGAGGCCATAAACCTCTGGGGACGCAGTGGCTCCACAGGGCCTGCGACAGGCCCAGGACCCTGACTTGGGTGTCCAGCCCCTGCCTCAGCCCCTCTCCAACTACACTGACCGAGTCTCTGGGCTGCAGTCCAAAGAGCCCAAGTACATTTAACCCCTTTCCAGATTGTTCTGGACAATCCACAGTTCTTCTTTAGGGAAGTCAGGACCACCACAGCCTCTTCCTGGCAGCAATGGGAAGCTGCAGATGGGGGACCCATTCCATTTGTAGGGGCTCCCGGAGACGCAGCCTCAAGCTGGATTTCTGGGCTAATGCATCATCACACAATGGTGACCTGGGGGCTGCTGCACCCCTGGTTTCCCCCATCCACAGGCTCCGTCAGATGCCTTCGTGCCCAAGCGCAGCGCCCACTAGAGAAACCATAGGAGACCCAAGCCGGGCACTGAAATCTTTTGTTCATTTAGTTTCTGGCAAGTGTTTCCTCAAAATCATTACGTAGTTCCTTGAACCGTAAAACTACACATTAAAAGTGTTATTCCACTGAAAATGACTCCTATGCAAATATCGACATGGGATGTGTCTCCAAATGCCACAGAGTATTTTGAGAAAAAAATCCTCTGCAAATAAAATTAAGGTAAAAGCTGAGTCAGGGATGATCCAGTTCCCACCCCAGGAATGACCTGGAGCTGCACCAACTCAGTGAGGTTGGAGCTGAAACCCTGAGTTAATGATCAAAAGGGACAAGACGAGAAGGCCTGGGGACTATGGATGGGGAAGCGTGCAGCCCTGAGTGCCAGTGGGCAGAACAGGGTCAGGCTCGGGGAAGCAGGAGGGGTGGTGTGCGGTAGGTGCTGAGCAGAGCAGGCCTGGCTGAGGCTGGGGGCCACTGTGCACTGAGGCCAGAGGAGCAGGGTGGTGGGGGCAGCTTTGGAAAGGGACTAAAAAGGGCCTGAGAAGAGACCACTCAGGAAAGGTGCATGTGCGAGACCATGATCAAAGCAAAAAAATCAAGTTTCCTATGTTCATGATAGCATTTGGCTGACAATGAGTTATCAAGACTTGGATTCTATCTTCCTGATAAAAACACCTTCCAGGAAAGGGCACTTGCAGCAGGCTTGCCCAGTTCCCAGTGGGGAGGGCGGATGAAGCTGGCGCTTCCACTTCACCACTGGAGGACGGCTTTGTGTGGGAGTTCCTATGTGGGTGTTCCTATGCGGCATCGGTGTCCTGGGCCCTGTGAGCTCTGCAGGGGTCCAGGGAAGGAAACTGGGGGTGCACACTTGCAGGCACTCCAGGACAGAATGCAGAGGGGGCATGAGACAGTCATCCTGGCACAGCCCTCAGGAGGGAACTGGAGGGACAATCCTGTGCCCTGCCACGGGCTTCCTAGAAGCGGGGCGGGGAGGGTGACCCCGGCGCTAGGCCTGGTTCTCCAGCTGCGCCACGGCCTGCTTCAGGTCCTGCACGACGAGGTCCACTTCGGCCCTGGTGGTGCTGCGGCCCACGCTGAGGCGGAGCGCGTTCCTGGCCACGTCGAAGGGGATGCCGTAGTTCAGCAGCACTGGGGACGGCCTGGGGAGGGCGAGACCAGGTGGCAGCTGCTGCCAAGGGCACATGGAAGAGACAAGGGTCCCCTGCTCTGGACTACTCCCCCAGTGGGGCTCTGCCCACCCGGGTGCACGCCTGCCCTGCCTGGTATCCGCCTCCTGCTGAACTCCTGGACCAAGCACACCCCTAAGACCACCCATATCAAGGTGCGGCTCAAAGTCGCTACCATTCTCCCCGTAGAGTTCTATTGCACTTGGCACTCCCAGGTGACACTGCCCCCCTCTCGCACTGAGCTCTGGGGCCAGGGGCTCTCCTGTCCTTGAGGGGTCTGAGGTCCTGGAGAACACTGATGCTGACACAGACAGTACCTCACCCATGTGGCCCATCTAAGCCACTTGGTAACTTCACGGCACCTGGCATGGGGCTTTGCAGACACTAGGGACCCAGCCAGTATCTAGCCATGGAACAGATGACTGCGTGTGGGCGTCCGGAAGCAGGGCTGCTGGAGGCTCGAGGCATGGGCTCTGCCAAGGGGCCTGCCCTCATCACACCCAGACCCCTTTCCTCCCCTGCTCTCTCCTGCCCCTCCTGCAGCAGGGCACTGCCCCCCACCCCCACAGGGCCCCGTCCTGCCCCTCCTTTTCCCTGGAGCCGGGCCCACCACTGTCTTGCTCCAGGTGCTCCGACACAATCCCTCCGCCCTGACCCCGATGACCACGTGCTGCCGGCCACGGTTCTCTCTCCCCAGAGCCCTGGGTGTTTCTCCTGCAGTCACTCCGACCTCCCACATGGGTCTCACATTGTCAGCAGGCCAGACCCGGAACCGCTTCTCCCCTGCTGCCAGCAGGCCGCTGCTTGGGTGCCGCACGCCCTCTACCCCACAGTCTCTGCCAGGCAGGCCACCCGCCCACCTGGACCCACTATCCCAGAATCTCTGCTGCATCTTGCAGATGGCTGATCTGACACCTGAGTCTGCTCACACCATGGCCCTCAGGGCTCCCCCTTCCATGAGATTTAAGTAAGCACTGACACTCAGGCCATCCCCTCCCCAACCCACCCCACTCCTCCCCAGCCCCAGCCACGCTGCCCCTCCAGGTCCTGCTCCCCCTGCCTTCAGAACTGAGCACGAGAAGCCCTCTTCTCCCGCACAAGTCCTCGTCCTTCGGATGGCAGCTTAGAAGTCACTTCTTCCAGGAAGCCCTCCCTCTGCCCCTCCTAGGACCCAGACAGGGCCGTCCTTCACGAGCCAGAGTGCGGCCCAGTGGCCGCCTGCCCACCACACCCAGTGCCCGGAGGACCCCTATGCCCTGGACTGGGTTTGTGAAGAGCACTTACTGGTCCCCATGGTCCGAGTGGCACGCGGCCCCCACACTGGCCAGCAGCACTCGGCACCGCGTAAGCACCTTGTGGCCTGCGGAGACAGAGTACGCGCCACTGAGATGGGGCTCCAGCCAGGCCGCCCTTCTCTCCCTTCCCAGGGTCCTGCTGGTGCAGCTGCTTCCCTCCCTCCGTGCCACCTAGTGGAATTCCAGCACCGGCCATTCTGGCAGCTGGGGAGAGATCTCACAGCAGGAGCCGAAGAAAATGCTTCCTTTCTCCTTTGGCTGCAGAAACGCAGACACTCTTCTCCCTCACAAAGCTGGCCTTGAAAATGGCACTCTAGTCAACTGCCTACGAGGACACCTGGAGTCCTGACCAGCTCCGTCCTTACAAGCTGGCAGTCCCGGCAATACCACGTCTCCACCTGTGTTCTGGACTGCAGAGACACGTGGGGCTTCTATTAAGCCAGAAGGCACTTGCCTCTTCTTTCACAAGCACGGCCGATGGAATTAACATAAGAATTTCAGCCAGGTGTAGTGGTTCACACCTGTAATCCCTGCACTCTGGGAGGCCGAGGCAGAAGGACTGCTTGAACCAGGAGTTTGAGACCAGCCTGGGCAACACAGGGAAACCCTATCTCTACAAAATACTTTTAAAAAATTAGCCACGGCTGGGCATAGTGGCTCACGCCTGTGATCCCAGCACTCTGCGGGGCCGAGGCAGGTGGATCACTTGAGGTCAGGAGTTCAAGACCAGCCTGGCGAACATGGCAAAACCCCGTCTCTACTAAAAATACAAAAATTAGCTGGGTGTGGTGGCAGGTACCTGTAATCCCAGCTACTCTGGAGGCTGAGGCAGGAGAACTGCTTGAACCCGGGAGGCGGAGGTTGCAGTGAGCCAAGATCATGCCACTGTACTCCAGCCTGGGCAATAAGAGTGAAACTCCATCTCAAAAAAAAAAAATGTTAGCCAGGTGTGGTGGTGCATGCCTGTAGTCCCAGCTACTAGGGAGGCTGATCACTTGAACCCAGGAGGTGAAAGCTACAGTGGGCTGTGATTACACCACAGCACTACAGCCTGGGTGACGATAAAGTGAGACCCTGAATCCAAAAATAAATATATAAAATGAGAATCTCTGTCTCATTTAAAGTAACACAGGTCGTCACTGAATACAAAGTCTGACCCCAGAACAAGGGGAATGTTGACAGAGAACTCTCCTCTCCATGGTGAGGAATCTGAGATGGTCAAGGAAACCCAGGCTTCATTGCCTACAAGAACGCATTTCAGCCCAGGTTCTCATGAACGCAGCCATCATGACGGTTACCCACGGGCTCTTCTTCATGGGCCAAACACGACTGCTGGGTTCTCCACATGATCCAGGAAGAAAGAAGCAACACCTTCATCTTCTAAGAAGTCAGAACTTCGTCTACAGAGGCAGCTCATCGTGATCTCAGGGCCGCTATAACCTGCTCCCAAATGACACGTGGCTGGTCAACGACCTGGACTTCCACTCTCATGGCGTCAGGGCAGACCAGGTTTCAGGTGCATCTGGGACAGGGGTGACCCTAACTGCTCCTAGCCGAGGCGGATGCCGCAGGAAATCCAGATTTGTACTTGATCCTTACTCTGCCAGTTATTTTTATTGTTTTTTTTGTTTGTTTGAGACGGACAGAGTCTCACTCACTCTGTTGCCCAAGTTGGAGTGCAGTGGCTCAATCTTGGCTCACTGTAACCTCCAGGTTCAAGTAATTCTTCTGCCTCAGCCTCCCGAGTAGCTGGGACTATAGGTGTACACCACTATCCCGGCTAATTCTTTGTAGTTTTTGGTAGAGATGGGGTTTCTCCATGTTGGCCAGGCTGGTCTCAATCTCTTGAACTTGTGATCAGCCTGCCTCGGCCTCCGAAAGTGCTAGGATTACAGGCCTGAGCCACTGTGCCCAGCCTCTGCCAGTTTTTAAAACTGATCGCCTCCCCTTTCCCTTACTCTAATAAAATATTTAATAAAAACTGCCAACAAAATAGACAAATGTCTAAAATTTAACGTTACTTCCTTCCCTGACAGCTTTTGGGGCGGTGCTAATGCCAGACATGAGAGTTCGCCACGGTCCACATCCCAGCAGCAGCAAAACGAGCCAAGTCAGGGAGAGGAGGGGCTGGCAGCAAGAGCCCGATGGACCACAGCACAGCCGCCTGAGCCTGCTCTCAGCAACCCCAGCAAGGCCCTCTGACAGCCCAAGCCGTGTCATGCTCAGGGCAGGGAGAGTGGGAGTCGCTGGCTCGGACCAGAACCCATGCACCACGGGAGCTATGCTCACACTCGGAAAGACCAGGGTGAGGGGCCGTCACCTTGAAGCCGGGGTCCCCGGATGGAGAAGTTGCAGGTATTGGGAAGCCGCTGGGTCCCTGGAAACTGGCTATTCAGATGGATTCTCTTCTGACCGAATTCAGCCTGAAAAAAAAGTGAAATATTTGGTGACCTTCAAAGACACCACCATCAGCAACTGTTTGAAACTTAGACTTTTCCAGAAATACAAGCTCAGCAGGTGCATACTTTTCAATCAGCATCTACCCAGAATAGTTATGGGGACAGACTATGGAAAGCAAAGTTAATTAGGAGAAAAACCAAATATTCGGAAACATGTGAACCTTCCACATAAACCATGACGCACACCACCTCTGCATATCTGATCATGTGTCTCTGAAAAAGATCACGTCCCTGGCCTGGGGTCCCCCTTCCGGGGTTTCCCATCCCAATGTGCTTCCCACCACTGTTCTTTCTTCCCTCACTGCATCCTGACGAGTTCCAGGCTACGCTGCAATCCCCACAGGTCCTGGGGTCCAGGAGCACCAGGCCCCCCTCTCTCCGGGCACCTGCCCCACACACCCTCCCTCTCCCGGTACCCACCCCACACCGTGCTCACTTCCAGCCTCTCCTCCAGGTAGTCGCGGATGTCCCTCATGTGGGCCTCGTAAGCCTCGCAGTTCTGGGTCACCAGCTCCGCGGCCTGGGGGCAGACACACAACAAGTGGAAGCACAATTCTTGCAAAACAAAGGAGGGCAAAAAAGCTTTCAACAGCACAGGCAGCATTTCCTGAAACCACTCATTCTCCTGACAGTCACAGACAGACCATATTTTTTGAGTGCTGCCATTTGGAGGGTGTGGAAGTGCCACAGAATTGACTTCACCAGGCACTTCCTGACAGCGCCAGGCACTGGAGATGCCCCAGCAAAGCAGCCCTGAAGGGGATCCCAACCCTTGAGGAGTCAGCATCCAAGAGGCAGACAGACAAAAGCAGGGGCAGGGGGGAACAGACTCCTACCCACCAGTCAGCGCTGTGAAGGGACCTCGCAGGCCCGAGGTGGCGTGGTGACAGATGGCTGCACAAGGGCAGGGAATGGCGTCTCAGCAGGGGCTTTGCAGGGGACAGTCATTCTGTCTCTAGAACAGAGGGGCCTGGTGTGGCGCGTGGAGAGTACAGAGGGGGTGAAGGCGCAGAGACAGATCCACAGGCCCTGCAAGCCTGGCCACGGGGCAGACGCAGTGAGGCTCTGAGGGAGGGATGCGATGGTCTGACTGGCCTGTGTGTTGGTCACTCTGTGGCTGTGTGGACAATGGCAGCAGCAGGCCCCCAGGAGGCCGTGGCAGGCATCCAGACCCTTGGTCTAGGGTTAGTGGCCATGAAAATGGACATGAGGCCGGTAGTGGGTGTATTCTGGAGTCCAGACAGACAGGACAGGTGCTGTATGAGAGGCAGGGGACGATGACAAGGAAGGACTGAGGGCATCTCCCGGACTTCAGAGGCGAGAACCTGGACAGCAGGAGGTACCCAGGGTGGGAAGAGGGTGGAGGAGAGTGGTCGGGACAGGCTTTGAACTGAGAGGAATGGGTCTCTCAGGAGATGGGCCAGGGCCTAGCTGAGATGTCAAGTTCAAAGGCAGGAGCACAGGCTAGCATCACAGTGACAGGACGGACAGAGGGATCCACGAGGGTGCAGGTGCAGGGAAGGGCCGCCAGCACGCAACCAAGGCAGAAAGGAATGGGTGGGGGAAAGAATGTTGGGGAGGGCGTGTGCAGGATGGAGTCCAGGCTGGGCAGCAGACGGGGCCTAACGCGCGGGTGGCATTGGGGTCTGGGCGAAGGTGAAGAACCAGCGGGGGTGTGGTGCTGGGGCTGAGACCAAGCTGTGGCACTTGTGCCATTACAGGTGCAGATGCAGCCGCAGGAGCATGGAGGTCAGGGGCTGGGAGGCTTTGAGCACTGTGAGCTGAGGCTCTATCGAGGAAGCTGTTACCATGATTCCCATCTGGCAGGGGGGATAGCCAGGACTCAGGGAGTTCCAGCGACCTGACCCAAGGCACAGGGTGAGTGAAACTTCAAGCCAGGGTTTGAACTCTGGTATTTCAAAGCCTGTGGACCGCACCAGTACTTCATCATTCAGGTCAATATGAGCAAGTACTGGACTCCACTTAAAACACGCTCTTCCGGCTGGGCGCGGTGGCTCACACCTGTAATCCCAGCACTTTGGGAGGCCAAGGCGGGTAGATCACCTGAGGTTAGGAGTTCGAGACCAGCTGGCCAACATGACGAAACCCTGTCTCTACTAAAAATACAAAAATTAGCCAGGCACAGTGGTGCATGTCTGTAGTTCCAGCTACTTGGAGGCTGAAGTGGGAGAATCTCTTGAACCTGGGAGGTGGAGGTTGCAGTGGGTCAAGATCACACCACTACACTCCAGCCTGGGTGACAGAGTGAGACTCCATCTCAAACAAAAACACTCTTCCTTCTAGTAAATGTAGCCTTAGTTACCACTGTTACTAATTTTGAATATTCTAAGTAACAGGGAATCCATTCATATTCTTCCCAAGGCCCGGCCTCCTGGGCACAAAGCCCTTTCTCTATACTGGGGATACTGAGGCCAAGCTCCTGCTCTCGCGGAGCTGACAAGCCCCTTTGAAGGGGAAGCAGGAGGTGGGGCATACATCTGAACACACTACAGAGGAACATCAGATAGGGGAAATAAAGCAGTGTCAGGGATAGAGCGTGACAGCAGGGGACATGGGGGGACCAACGTAGCTGTGGTTCATGGAGGGGTGCTTGAAGGTGGTGGCCTTTAAGCAGAGGCCTGCACAGTGAGGAAGCAGCCTGCAGATGCCAAGGCGTGACCAATACCCCTGCCTTCGCACAGCAAAACCTGAGCCTGGTTATTGTCGCAGAAGCAGAACAGGCCCCAGTGGAGGGCTGGCGGCAGGTGCTGGATTGGCCACCCCACAGACCAATTGGGGACAGAAGGTCGATGGTCTGGGGGCTGCCAATGCCTTTGGGAATAGTGAACCTGCGGCCTGACGTTTCACCTCTGCTGTAAGACATCACTGTTTCTCACGTCACAAGAGACAGAGACAAGGAGTTTTTCCCTTTTAAATGCTAAGCAAGTGCCACTAACCCACAGATCTGAAAAAGTACAGATCTCTGGGTTGCTAAATCAGACTCCAGGCTTTTTCTTGTCAGTCTGTTTATGAGATCACGAATATGATCTCCCTAAAGCCCCGGATTCCTGCTAGAGCCACTGGGGTCACTGAAGACAAAGCAATCAACTCATCTCCTCCAGCTCACCAGGGCTCACCTTCCCAAGGCCGGCAATCATTGGGGTGTTCTCTGTCCTGTAAGAAACAAGGGATTCAGCAAGAATAAACAAATGTCTCAGGAAGGAATCCTGTCTCCATGAAAGTCATTGTGTTAAAACAAAAATAAACTCACGCTCCATCTTTCCCAAGCATGCACCATGTGGCTATCTCAATGGCAGCTGCAGGCCCCAGAAACCTCCCCTGCCAAGTTTGCACTTGCCCTGGCCCAGTGAAGGTCAACAAGGCCCACTGTGGGTGACGCGTTGGGTGTTCACTGTGACAATTCTATCTGGATCCTTTTCCTACCCAAAGCAAGCACTCTTCCTCCCGCAGACCCCAAGGCACAGCTCTCTCTAGTCCTCACTGCCAAACCAGTACAGTATGGAACAGGGGAGAACCCTTTGTTCTCAACATTTCAGGCATCAGCAAACAAGAGGGGTGTGTGTGTGTGTGTGTGTGGGGGCAGGTGGGGGTGCGCACACAGATGGGCAAGAGACCCCTAAAGACAATGGCTTGCATACTCTGACCTAACAAACTGAAAAACAGAACTTGTTACCCTATTTTCAGGAAAAAAAATTCACTTAATTATTTCTTCATTTTTTTTTTTTTGAGACGGGGTCTCACACTGTTGCCCAGGCTGGAGTGCAGTGGATCTCGACTCACTGCAACCTCCACCTCCCGGGTTCAAGTGATTCTCCTGCCTCAGCCTCCTGAGTATCTGGGATTACAGGCACACGCCACCATGCCTGGCTAGGTAGAGATAGGGTTTCTTTTATTTTGTTATTATACTTTAAGTTCTAGGGTACATGTGCACAACGTGCAGGTTTGTTACATATGTATACATGTGCCATGTTGGTGTGCTGCACCCATAACTCATCATTTACATTAGGTATATCTCCTAATGCTATCCCTCCCCCCTCCCCCTACCCCACAACAGGCCCCGGTGTGTGATGTTCCCCGCCCTGTGTCCAAGTGATCTCATTGTTCAATTCCCATCTATGAGTGAGAACATACGGTGTTTGGTTTTCTGTTCTTGCGAGAGTCTGCTGAGAATGATGGTTTCCAGCTGCATCCATGTCCCTACAAAGGACATGAACTCATCCTTTGTTATGGCTGCAGAGTATTCCATGGTGTATATGTGCCACATTTTCTTAATCCAGTCTATCGCTGATGGACATTTGGGTTGATTCCAAGTCTTTGCTATTGTGAATAGTGCTGCAATAAACATACGTGTTCATGGGTCTTTATAGCAGCATGATTTATAATACTTTGGGTATATACCCAGTAATGGGATGGCTGGGTCAGATGGTATTTCTAGTTCTAGATCCTTGAGGAATCACCACACTGTCTTCCACAATTGTTGAACTAGTTTACAGTCCCACCAACAGTGTAAAAGCATTTCTATTTCTCTACATCCTCTCCAGCACCTGTTGGTGCTTTTTAATGATCACAATTCTAACTGGTGTGACATGGTATCTCATTGTGGTTTTGATTTGCATTTCTCTGATGGCCTGTGATGATGAGCATTTTTTCATGTGTCTGCTGGCTACATAAATGTCTTCTTTTGAGAAGTGAGAGACAGGATTTCACCATGTTGGTCAGGCTGGTCTTGAACTCCTCACCTCATAATTCACTAGCCTTGGCCTCCCAAAGTGCTGGGATTAAAGGCATGAGCCACTGCGCCCAGCCCAGTAATTTCTTAAGTTTGGCTGAACAAAGTTTTCTCAAACCGGCCATTGCTTGTTTACCAGTAGGTATTTTCTCTGTGCCCTCACCAGCATTTGGTGGTGTCTCTATTCTTATTTTAGCCATCCTTATAGGAGTTAGTGATATCTGGTGGTTTTAATTTGCATTTCCCCAATAACTAATGCTGTTGAACATCTTTTCCTGTGCTTGTTACGTGGGTCTCGTCTTTGGTGAAATGTCTGTTTATATTTTTTGCCTATTTTCTGATTGAATTTATTGTATTATTTTTGCTGTTGAGTTTTGCAAGTTCTTGATATATTCTAGATACCATTCCTTTGTCAGATAAGTCATTTGAAAATATTTTTTCCTAGATTTAGCTTATCTTCCCATACTCTTAATATAGTCTTTCCCAGAGCAAAAGCTTTAAATTCTGATGAAGTCTAATTTATCCGTTTTTCCTTTTATGGATGCTTTTGGTGTCAGGTCTAAGAACTCTTTGCCTAGTTCTAGAACTTGAAGATTTTCTCCTATTTTGAAGCGGTTTTATTGCTTTATGTTTTTCATTTAATTTCATGATCTATTTTGAGATACTGTTTTATGAGGTGTAAGACAGGGGTGTCCAATCCTTTGGCTTCCCGAGGCCACAGTGGAAGAATTCTCTTGGGCCACATATAAAATACACCACCGACAGCTGATGAGCTTAAAAATTAAAAAAAATTGCAAAAAAAAAAAAAACCCCAAAAAACAATGTTTTAAGAAAGTTTATGCATTTGTGTTGGGCTACATTCAAAGCTGTCCTGGGCCACATGCAGCTGCAGGCCGCAGGTTGGAAACGCTTGGTGTAAGACTTGGGTCAAGGTTAATTTTTTGTCTATGGATAACTAACTGCCTTGGCACCATCTGTTGAGAGGCTAACTTGCCATCTGCTGAATGGCTTTCACCTGCTGAATTGATTTGCGTCTCCTGTGGTTGTATCTGCACCCATAACTCATATGGGCCTATTTCTGTTTGGGTCTATTCTCCTCCACTGATCTACTTGCTGGCATTTTGACAGAAATTGTTAGGCTTGTGTATCCATTTGGAGAGAATTGACATCTTTGGTATGGAGAATCTTCCAAACTATGAACATGGTATGTGTCTCTACTTAGATCTTAACTTCTCTCATCCACAGTATACTATTTTTAGCATATAAGTCCTTTATATTTTGCTAGTTTATATCTGAGTAATTTTGTTTCATTGTAAATGGTATTTTTTTTTTTTTTTTGAGACGGAGTCTTGCTCTGTTGCCCAGGCTGGAGTGCAGTGGCCCAATCTCAGCTCACTGCAAGCTCCGCCTCCCGGGTTTACACCATCCTCCTGCCCCAGCCTCCCGAGTAGCTGGGACTACAGGCGCCTGCAACCTCGCCCAGCTAGTTTTTTGTATTTAGTAGAAATGGTTTCACCGTGTTAGCCAGGATGGTCTCCATCTCCTGACCTCGTGATCCACCCGTCTCGGCCTCCCAAAGTGGTAGGATTACAGGCTTGAGCCACTGCACCCAGTTGTAAATGGTATTATATTTTTAATGTTACTGTCCACTTGTTCATTATCATTATATAAAAATAAGACAGATTTTTGCATATTTATCTGGTGTCCTGCAACCTTGCTATACTCACTTACTAGTTCTAGGAGTTTTCTTATACATTCCTTGGGATTTTCTTTATAGACAATTGTGTGATCTGATTAGAAACAATTTTACCTCTTCCATTCTGATCTATATGCCTTTTGCTTCCTTTTCATGCCTTACTGCGCTGACCAGAACTTCCACCACTACGTTGGATAAGTGTGGTGACGGTGAACATCCTTGCTTTATTCCCCCAGCCACAGGAGTAAAACATTGAGGCTTTCACCACTAAGAACGATGTTAGCTGTAAGTTTTATGTAGATGTTCTTTATCAAGTTAAGAAAGTTCCCCACTAATCCTATTATTCTGAGTTTTTAACATGAATGGTTGAATTTTGTCAAATGCTTCTGCTGCATCAAATATGAACATGTTATCTTCTTTATTCATTAGCTTGTTAATATGGTAGATTACATTGATTAAATTTTTTTAATTTTGTAGAGATAGGTCTTGCAGTTCACCTAGGCTGGCCTTGAACTCCTGGCCTCAAGTGATCCACTTGCGTTGGCATCCCTAAGTACTGGGGGATTATAGGCATGAGCCACCGTGCCCTGCCTTGATTGCATTTTTCCTTTCTTTCTTTTTTTTTGAGACAGAGTCTTGCTCTGTTGCCTAGGCTGAAGTGTGGTAGTGCCATCTCAGCTCACTGCAACCTCTGTTACCCAGGTTCAAGTGATTCTTGTGCCTCAGGCTTCCAAATAGCTGGGATTACAAGCGTCCGTCACCACACCCGGGTAATTTTTGTATTTGTAATAGAGACGAGGTTTCACCATGTTGGCCAGGCTAGGCCCGAACTCCTGACTTCAAGTGATCTACCCGCCTTGGCCTCCCAAAGTTCTGGGATTGCAGGCTTGAGCTACCACTCCCGGCTCTAGATTGCATTTTGAATACTGAACCAGCCTTGCATCTGTGGAATAAATGCCACTTGGTCACAGTGTATCATTCTTTCTTTTTCTGAGACAGAGTCTCACTCTGTCACCCAGACTGGAGTGTAGTGGTGCGATCATGGCTCAATGCGGACTCGACCTCCCAGGCTCACTCAAGCCATCCTCCTGTCTCAGCCTCCCGAGTAGCTGGGACTATAGGCATGTACCACCATGCCCAGCTAATTTTTTTATTTTTTGAAGAGGGGTCTCACTATGTTGCCCAGTCTGGTCTTGAACTCCTGGGCTCAAGTGATCCTGATTCCCCTGCCTTAGCCTCCCAAAGTGCTGGGATTACATGCGTGAACCACCACACCCAGCTGTATATAATTCTTTTTATGTACTGCTGAATTCTATTTCTAGACATTTTTTACATATTTTTTGCATCAAAATTCATGATGATGTTGGGCTGTAAAGGATTTTTTTGTACTGTCTTTACCTGGTTTTAGTATGAGGATCTAGGTTCATCAAATGAACTGGGAAGTTGTCCTTCCTCTTTATTTTCTGGAAGAGACTGTATAGAAATGTTAATTCTTCTTTAAACAAAGAATTCTTCGATAGAATTCTCTAGTGAAACCACTGGGCCTGAAGACTTCTCTTTGTGGAGTTTTAAAGCTATAAGTTCAATTTCTAATGGTTATAGAGCTATTCAAATGATCTATTTTATATCAAGTGAGTTGTGGTAGTTTGTGCTTTTTGAGGAAGTGGTCAGTTTCATCTAAGTTGTCAACTTCCTATGTGTAGAGCTGTTTGCGGCATTCCCTTCTTATCCTTTCGATGGCTGCAGGACCTGGAGTGACACTCCTTGTTTCATTCCTGATGTTATAATTTCTCTGTTTCTTTGGTTAGTCTTGCTAGAGGTCTGTCCTGGGCTCAAGGAATCCTACCATCTATCTCAGCCTCCCAAGTAGCTGAGACTACAGGCCTGTGCCACCACATACAGCATTTTTTTTTTTTTTTTTTTTTGTAGAATCAAGATTTCACTATGTTGCTCAGGCTGGTCCTGAACTCCTGGCCTCAAGCAATCCTCTTGCCTTGGCCTCCCAAAGCAGTGGGATTATAGGTGTGAGCCACCATGCCAGCCTGTGTTGTCTTTTTGAAAGTTCCAGTGAAGCACAGACCTCATCTCCTTTTATGTTCCTTTACTTTGCCTTTCTATAATTATCTTAAATATGTCCTTTATGTACATTTTGAACCACAGGAGATATTGCTGATTTTTGCTTATGCTATCAAACCTAATTCAGAAAACTCTAAAGGAGAAGGAAAGCCTATTCTATTTGGTGACAAATTCTTAGTTTTCCTTCATCTGAGAATATTCTGATTACTTCTTCATTCCTGAAAGATACATTCACTGGGTACAGGATTCTGGCTTGATGGTTTCTTTGAGCACTTGAAGAAAAATAATTGTGTCTCTTTCTTCTGGTCTTTCTGGTTTCTGATGAGACCACTGTCATTCAAATTCTTTTTCCCGGATTGCTGAAGTGTCATCTTTCTCCGACTGCTTTCAAGAATTCTCTCTTTCAGTTTTAGAAGTCTACTCGTATGTCTCTGGCATGGATTTCTCTGGGTTTATGCTATTTGGGGTTTGCTCAGTTTCTTGATTCTGTACGTTTATGTCTCTTGCCAAATTCAGGAAATTTTTTAGCCATTATTTCTTCAAGTACCTTTGCAGGCTGTTATCTTTCTCTGTTTCAGGGGATTTCAATGAAACGAATGTTGTGTCATTTGTTATCGTCTCACAGGTCCCTGCAGCTCTATTTTAAACCCCATTATTTTTTTGAGACAGAGTCTCGCTCTGTTGCCCAGGCTGGAGTGCAGTGGTGCGATCTCGGCTCACTGCAACTGCTGCCTCCTAGGTTCAAGGGATTCTCCTGCCTCAGCCTCCCATGTAGCTGGGACTACAGGCACGTGCCACCAAGACTGGCTAATTTTTTGTATTTTTTTTTTTTTTTCAGTAGAGATGGGGTTTCACTGTGTCAGCCAGGATGGTCTCGATCTCCTGACC
>NW_012122043.1:4031232-4035727 GCF_000951035.1 Colobus angolensis palliatus
CTCTGTCACCCAGGCTGGAGTACAGTGGTACAGTGGTACCATCTCGGCTCACTGCAACCTCAGCCTCCCAGGTTCAAGCAATTCTCCTGCCTCAACTTCCTGAGTAGCTGGGATTACAGGCATGCACCACCACACCTGGCTAATTTCTATATTTTTAGTAAAGACAAGGTTTCACCATCTTGGCCAGGCTGGTCTCAAACTCCTGACTCCAGGTGATCTGCCCACGTCGGCCTCCCAAAGTGCTGGGATTACAGGCATGAGCCTATGCCTGGTCAACATCTAGATTTTTTACTTGGCTGATGTTGACACCCAATGGGAGGACACTCCCTGTGACTGACAGGTGTGGGTCCAAGATCCCTATATGGTCTCTGCTGACACTATGGTGGGGGTGCCTAAGTCCTGGTTCTCTACCTGGCCTTCTTGACACACCCGGGGGCGGTGTGGGATGCCTTGTTACAGCCTGTATTGGCGGAAGTCTGGGTTTCCCGCTCCATCTTTGCAGGCGTGGATAGGCGTGGCCACACAATATCCTCTGTAGCATCTGGCTGGAGTAAAGCAGGTGTTGTCTACAAGTGTTCTGTCTTACTAGGTCATTCCTTTCCTGCTCCACTGACTAGAGCGGACAGGCTTTGGTTGAGGCAATTTGTGTCTGCCCTTACTGGCATTTCAGGTTTGCCAGCTTCTCCAGCACTAAGTGTGGGATATGTAAGGTGAGAAGAAAACTCGGGAACTCACCTCACCTCCTCCACCTCCACCTCTACGCTGTTACTGTTTCTGCCTCTTGTTAACAAGCTTCTAACAAAAGGTATAGTGGGGACAACTAATTTCCCAGTTCACGTCACTGTACCCAGAGGGGACACAGGACCTATCAGAAAGGAGACCAGGGTGCTTCTGTGTGGCCCCGAAGTTAAACAGCAGCAGGCCTCAGCCATGAAGGGTCCAACAGTTATCTCTTCAGTGGGCTGGGCCAAAATTACAAGGGGAATTGGATACGTTGGAGCAGTTAAAAGAAACAGAGATTTCCTTCATTGCTTTCAATTATTCCCAAAGAGACTGCAGGTCCTGTAAGTCCTCGGTGTGAAATCAGTCAGTGGAGTCAGTTCTGACAGCAGCAGTGTGGACACTGCTACAGAGCCTCCATGACACAGAGAAATGGCGCCATGTTTCTTTACAATGTCACTGCTCTGCAAATGACACGGTCAGTAGGTCAGAGACTTTGTTAACTTTCTGCCTTACCCTGGCCTGAAATTCCGTTCTTGTCCACCTCCAAACAGCATAGGGTAGAGAGGGGTAAATTCGCCAAGTCCTCGTACATAAAGTGCGCCAATCCTGGGACCATAAAACTGGAAAGAAAAGTTGGTCATTTATTCAACAAGAACTTTCCAAGGACCTACTCTGTAGACACGCTAAGTGCTTAGAGGCACACAGGAGAAATGCTCTGCGATGCACAGTGCTTCCTTGGGGCGCCTCTGAGTGTCACCCCTTTTGACATGCAGAGTCACAAAAGTCTTCGGGGCAGAGTGGAACCCCAACCTAGGGGGCAGCGCAGGGGCTAGACTCTCGTGCCCAGCTCTGTGGCGGGCAGCTCCCCCGTCGCACATCATGTGATAGAATTTGGACAAGGATCTCAAATCATATGGATCACGGTTTAAAAAAAAAAGAGAAAGAGAATGCATAAATAGAGAGGGGTTGGAACCAGCAGTTGGCCGCAGCCTTTCCTGCAAATGATTCCATGTTTCCAACTGACACAATGCAGAACTCTGGAGTGCCACAGTGTCAGGCCACCAGAGATACTCCTTTGGAAGCCAGCTGAGGACTGTGCTTCAAAATTGAGTACTAAAAATATCTCAGGACCTGGTAAGCTGCCAGAAAGATGTGCAAAATTTTCAGAAGGGTCTTCACTGTTAACTCTTTCCCCCATACTCCCACCTTAAAGATAGCTGGTAAGTTTTTGTTGAGGAGCCGCATCTGAAATCCCGTTAGAGAAAGCAACGATTTCCTGGCCCCACATCTTCTACCCCACGCCCTCTGCATATGCTCTGTCCGCTGCAGAGGCACTCGCTGCCTGGCCGAACCCCCTGCCTTACTCTGCCTGAGATCTCGACGTCTCCTCCCCTAGCTTGGTCTCTCGACGTCTCCTCCCCGAGCTTGGTCTACCACCCCGCCCTGCCCTATGTGGGTTAGGCACCCCCGTCATCCCTGCCATGGCATTCAGCCTGGCCTGCTGGCCATGTGGGGCTCCTCTCTTAAAGCTCCTGAGGACAGGGATCCCGTGTTGCTCCTCGCAGTGCCCCCAAGGCCTGGCTCACAGCTGGCAGTGAGGCTTACGGACGGAGGAGTGAACAGCCACCTGAGCAGCAGACTCTGCCCACAGAGGGAGGAAGCCTCTGCAGACGTACCTTGTGGCCCACGATGGTAAGGAAGTCCACGCCCAGGTCCTCCACATCCACGCGCTGCTTCCCCAAGGCCTGTGCAGCATCTGTGTGCATGAGGATGGGAGGCAGCCCAGTTGCCACCCGTTCCTGGTTCAGGGCTTTAATGCGCTGACTGATTTCAGGGACAGGCTGACGGGGAAAGGAAACAGTTGAGTATGTTGCTCCGATTTGATGAAAACTGAATGACAGAAATCAGGAGTAGTGAGCACAGGCCAAATGTTATCAAAGTGAACAGAGAAACAGGAGAGGCCAGAGCTGGGAAACCTGAAACGCCATGAGTCTAAGCCGCTGTTCTTCCCCAGGAGCTCTCCTTAAAGAGAAACAAAGGCTGACTCACCATGACAACGCCGGTCTCATTGTTGGCCAGCATGATGGTCACGAGGCGTGTGGTCGGGCGGACAGCTGCGAGGATGTCATCCACCTCTGCCTGCCCGCTCACCTTGGACACAGGGACAAAGGTGACCGCTGGGAAACAAACATGGGTACCGAACTAAGCTGCACAAATTGATTCCTCTCAAAACTGTATTCCAACAGAGCTTAACAAAACAGTTTTCCACAACTATAAAAGTAAATTGTTGTCCAAGTTCAGAAGACTATAAAGAATATAAGCCGCCCATCACCATTCGCCCAGCGTCACTGCCGGGTGCTTCAGTGTGAACGCGTCTTTAACGTGGCTGCAGTGGGTGGGTCTGTGTCGTGGAACCTACGTGCCTTTCTGCTTCTACGGGGACCGAAGGGGAAGTGGCAACAGGGACACAGGCTCTTGCTTTAGGGGAGGGTCCTCGCACACAGCACTTCACTGCCATGTGCTTGGCAGCCAGCCAGTGCTGATGAAGCCATTCCTACACGCCAGGCGTTGCCCCAGGCACTGACAGTCTCACTACTGCGGGTGGAAAATGAGCAGAGGAGACGACATTATTTAGCTTTAGTCCTTTGAGTTTAAAATGGTGAAAAACAAATGTATCCACTGTCCGCTCAGGGTCCTACTGAAATGAAAGAGAAAACAGCCACTTCTCCGAATAAGAATCAAATCAAAACAACACCAACAAAGGGTATCTGGCCGGGCGCAGTGGCTCACTTTGGGAGGCCGAGGTGAGCGGACTGCTTGAGCCCAGGGGTTCAAGACCAGCCTAGGCAACATAGGGAGATCACACCACTGCACTCCAGCCTGGGTGACACAGTAACGCACTGGCTCAAATAAAAGGGGGGGCGGTGAGGTATGTGGACCAGGAATTTTGAGGAGTCCCTAAAATGTAGCAAGATGATGGCATTAAATTAACAGTGAAGAGAATACTTAAAGGCAAATCTGAAAGGATCAGTGGCCATGCAAGTTCAGGATGGACAGCGGGAAGCGCAGGGCAGGGGCCAGCTACCAAGGCCGGCAGAGGACAGTGTCCCAATGTCCGAGCACTCCTGCTCCCGTACACCAAGCCAGCAGCAGAGGCACTGACCTCAGACTGAGACAGCGCCACACGCCCAGAGAGGAACGACAGGCACAAGGCAGGCTCCTTGTCTGGGGGAAGGATCTAGGAAAGGGGGACGAGCTTGGGGCACCTGCTAGGGGACTCAGAGGAGCAAAGCAAAGGCAGCTCTGTCCAGGGAAGTCACAGAGAACAGTGGGCGGGGTCCACTGCCACTACCTTATGCACAGCCCACTGTGGACCCTCTCTTCCTGGGAGACGCCTCCTGGGGAAACGCACTGAGAGCTGGAGATGAGCCCTCTCTAGCCCCTACATCAAACAACAAAATGCTTCATCCATCCACAGGAACAATCCAGGATCCCCAAGTCCGAGGAAAAACCAGGATGAACAGGTAAATGACTGATTCTAGATCACACAGAAGCAATCCCAGGAACAGGAAAACTAAAATAATTCTAACTGGTATCTTCAGTGTGTGGAAAAGCAGGAAAAAAGGCAAGCGATAAAAACTGCCTGCAACTGTACTTAAAGAGATAAAGAATGATGGCAGTGGCTCATCAAACAGAGAGTCCTCAAGACAAACAAGAGAGAAATTGGCCGGGCGCGGTGGCTCAAGCCTGTAATCCCAGCACTTTGGGAGGC
>NW_012122043.1:4036861-4053368 GCF_000951035.1 Colobus angolensis palliatus
CAGGAGAATGGCGTAAAAAACCCGGGAGGCGGAACTTGCAGTGAGCTGAGATCCGGCCACTGCACTCTAGCCCGGGCAACAGAGCGAGACTCCGTCTCAAAAAAAAAAAGAAAAAAGGGCAGTGTAACTGTATATTGCTTCTCTCAACTGATTTAAAAGCAACTGTATAAAGTAACATATATATAATTATTTTGTTAGGGCTATAACACAATATTTCATGAGAACAGCACAAAGGAGGTAGGAGGGAGCAGAATTGTCTATTAAGGAAAAGACACCAAATGATAATTCAGATCCACGGAACAAATGAAGACAATGTGAAAAGGCAACTAAGAAGGTTACTCGAACAAAATCTATAATCGTACACTTGCTCTTTCTTCCCTTAGCTTCCTTAAAAGACATGAAATTGGCCAGGTGCAGTGGCTCATGCCTGTAAGCACTTTGGGAGGCCAAGGCAAGAGGATCACTTGAGCCCAGGAGTTCAAGACCAGTCTGGGCAACATAAGGACACTTTATCTGCACAAAAAAAAAAAAAAAAAAAAAAAAAATTAGCTGGGTGTGACGGGATATGCCTGTAGTCCCAGCTACTAGGGCAGCTGAAGTGGAAGGATCACTTGAGCCTGGGAAGTTGAGGCTGTAGTGAGTTGTGATCGTGACACCAAACTCCAGCCTGGGTGACAGGGTGGAATCTTGTCTAAAAGAGAAGAGAAGAGAAGAGAAAGGACAGGAAATTAACTAAAATGATATTTGTGGCTGGGTGCAGTGGCTCACGCCTGTAATCTCAGCATTTTGGGAGGCCAAGGTGGGCAGATCACTTTAGGCCAGGAGTTCAAGATCAGCCTGTCCAACCTGGAGAAACCCTGCTTCTACTAAAAATACAAAAATTAGATGGGCCTGATCGTACATGCCTGTAATCTCAGCTGCTTGGGAGGCTGGGGCATGAGAATCACTTGAACCTGGGAGGTGGAGGTTGCAGTGAGCCAAGATTGCACCACCGCACTCCAGCTTGGGTGACAGAGCAAGACTGTCTCAAAAAAAAAAAAAAAAAAAAAAAATTGTAACAATGCACTGTTGAGTTTGTAACATATATAGATGTAATACCCATAACAAGAAAAGCACAAAAAAGAAGAAGGAACAGAACTGTATAGGAGTAACATTTCTACATCTTTCTGGAATTAAGTTAGTATAAATCTGAAGTAAATACTGATAAGTTTATACGTATATAGTAAGCCCTTGATAACCACTAAGCAAATAACTAATTTAAAAAGTGAAAAAAGCACTAATGAATTTTGATGTTAAACTAGAAAATATTCATTAATGCAAAAGAAAACAGTAAAGGGGGAAAAGAAAACAAAAATATATGAGATATCTAGAAAACAAAAAGTAAAAATACAGGTGGTAATCCAACTATGTCAACAGTAACATTAAGTGTGAATGATAAAACAATCTAATAAAAAGGCAGAGGCTGTCAGACTAGATTTAAAAAGAACTGGCCGGGTGCTCGCGCCTATAATCCCAGCACTTAGGGAGGCCGAGGCAGATGGATCACCTGAGATCAGTTCAAGGTCAGCCTGGCCAACATGGTGAAACCCTGTCTCTACTAAAAATACAAAAATAAGCCAGCCATGATGGCAGGTGCCTGTAGTCCCAGCTACTTAGGAGGCTGAGGCAGGAGAATGGCTTGAACCCAGGAGGCGTAGGTTGCAGTGAGCTGAGATGGTGCCACTGCACTCTATAGTCTAGGCAACAGAGCAAGACTCTGTCTGAAAAAAAAACAAACCAAAAAACAAAAAAAGAATCTACAGGAGACCCATGCGTCCTGTTCAGGGCTCTTGGGGTGGGCCTAGTTAACCTTCCCCAACGGTGACTTTTCCCTTTTCGTATTATTCACATCAAAGATAAGTCTTAGATACTGTATGATGTTCAAGCAGTTTATTCTGGCAGCGCTCTTACAAGATAGCTAGCAGGAGCAGGCAGGTGGCAAGGGTCAGATACGTTCAGGCATCATGACTGCCTGACCGAGAGGGTCTCTGTCCGGAGAGCATTCTCAGAGTTTCAGGGATTCTTCCCCGTTCTTATCTTGTATTTAGTCCAGGTCAGTTACCAGGTTTCTCTTCCATAAGGGAGTTAAGCTATTTTGATAAGGGTAAGCTTTGTATTTATGGTTTATGAGAGTTCCATCTATGCTGAGGTGGTCTTACCTCCCGGAAATTCCCCAGCCAGGGTTGGAAATCCCTAGGCCATGTTGCGTCATACTGCTAATTGGCACATAGTGTCAGCCCTGCAAGATGGGCTACTGCCATCATTAATCTTATAGCCACAATATGTCGCTTACACTGTATTACAACATGTCAGATTTAAAGACGTAAATGGATTAAAAGTAAAAGGATGGAAAAAGATATTTATGCTAGCAGCAACCATAACACAGTTGGAATGACTATACTTACATAAAAGGGACTTAAAAAAAGTTACTAAAGATGGACATTTTATAATGATAAAAGAACCAGTTCATCCATAATACAAAACAAATATAAATGTATATGCACCTAACAACAGAGCACCAAAATACATGACACAAAAGCTGACAGGTTTGCAGCGAGAAACTAATTAATAGTGTGATCAACTATTAATCAGACCACCGATTAATAATAGCGGGATCATTCAAAATCACATTTTCAATAATGGATACAACAACTAGGCAGAATTTTAACAAGGGAACAGGGAACAGAAGACTTGAATAACACTATAAATTAAGTAGATCTAACAGACATCTACAAGACACTCCAACCAACAATAGCAGAACATACATTATCCTCCAGTGCACTTGACATATACTCTAGGATAGACTATATGGCTAGGCCACAAAATAAAAAAAAATAAAGAATTTAAATCAAAGTATTTTCTACCTCTTAAGGAAGAAAATTAGAAATCACTAGCAGAAAGAAACCTTAGAAATTAAAAAAAATATGGAAATTAAACAATACACTCAAATATCTAATGGGTCATAGAAAAAAATCACAAGGGACACTAGAAAATACTTTCTGAGATGAATGAAAATGAAGACACAACATACTAAAACATATGGAATGTAGTTAAAGCAGTGCTTAGAGGGAAATTTATATCTGTAAATGCCTATATTAAAAAAGAAAAAAGGTCCAGGAGTGGTGGCTCACACCTGTAATCTCAGCACTTTGGGAGGCCAAAGTGGGTGGGTCACTTAAGGTCAGGAGTTTGAGACAAGCCCAGCCAACATGGCAAAACCCCGTCTCTACTAAAAATACAAAAATTAGCTGGATGTGGTGGTGCACACATCTGTAATCCCAGTTACTTGGGAGGCTGAGGCACGAGAATTGCTCAAGTCTGGGAGGTGGAGGTTGCAGTAAGCTGAGACTGTGTCACTGCACTTCGGCCTGAGCAGTAAGACTCTGTCTCAAAAAAAAAAAATTTTTTTTTCAAATCATAACTAATCTTTCACCTTAAGACACTGGAAAAAAAGGAACAAACCAAACCTAAAACAAGTAGAAAGAAAGAACCCATTTATGCCAAGTGTTCATTATTGGAACACTAAGCTTGTGGGAGTTATTTATATCCTACTGCTCAAGGTTATTGCCAAGGTCTGATTTTTCACACACAAAAAACTTGCAACCTCCGGCATAAATGGGTTAATAAAGATTGGTGTAGAAATTAATAAAATAGAGACTACAAAAATAACACAGGAAAATCAAAAGTTAGTTCTTTAAAGAGTTTAAGAAAGATAAATCTTTAGCTAAATTGATCAAGAGAAAAAAAGAATAAAATTACTAAAATCATGAATGAAAGGGATATATAAATCTTACAGAAATAAAAAAGCATTACTAGAGACTACTATAAACAATGGCATGCCAATAAAATTAGATAACGAATGAAATGCACAAATTCCTAGAAGGACACAAACAACTGAAAATGACTCAAAAGAGATAGAGAGCCTGAATAGACCTATAAAAAGTAAAGAGGCTGAATCAGTAACTTGAAAATTCTCCACAGCGAAAAGCCCAGGCCCAGATGTTGTCATTGGCAAACTCTCTCAAATATTTAAAGATGAATGAAAACCAAGTCTTCACAAACCCTTCCAAAAAACAGAAGAGGAGGGAACACTTCCCATGATTTACATGGGGCAAATTTTACCCTGACACTAAACTAGACAAAGACACCACAAGGAAACTATAGACTAATACCTCTTATGAATATTGACAGAAAAACCTTCGGCAAAATAATAGTGAACCAAATCTAAAAACACATGAAAAGGATTAAATGGTTTAACACCCAAAAATTAGTTAAGGTACTGCAACATTACAAACCTAATAAAGAACAAAAACTCACACGATCATCTCAATAAATACAGAAAAAGCATTTAACAAAATCCAACACCCCTTTCATGATAAAAACACCCAACAAACCAAGCACAGAAGGGAACTTTCTCATCGTGATAAAGGCCATCTATAAAAAACCCACAGCTAACAGTATATGAAATTATGAAAGAATGAATGCCTTCCCTTACAATCAGCAGCAAGATAAGGATATCCACTCTGGCCACTTCTACTCAACATTGTATGGAAGTCCTAGCCAAGGCAATTAGACAAGAAAATAAAATTAAAGAAATACAAGTTGGACAACAAGAAGTAAAACTATCTCTAGTTGTAGATGATATGACCCTCTATATAGAAAATCCTAAGGAATCCATTAAAAAACCTATTGAAACTAACAATTAGGCTGGGCATCGTGGCTCATGCCTGTAACCCCAACACTTTGAGAGGCCAAGGTTGGGGTGATCACCTGAGGTCAGGAGTTCAAGACCAGCCTGTCCAACATGGTGAAACCCTGTCTCTACTAAAAATAACAAAATAAATAAGCTGGGCATGGTGGCACATGCCGTAATCCCAGCTACTTAGGAGGCTGAGGCAGGAGAACTGCTTGAACCCAGAAGGTGGAGGTTGCAGGAGCCAAGATCATTCCATTGCACTCCAGCCTGGGCAACAAGAGTGAAACTCTGCCTCAAAAAAAAAAAAAAGACTAACAATTAGAACTAATAAATTCAGCAGAGTTGCAGAATACAAGAGTAACATACAAAATCAACTGTACAGTTGACCCTTGAACAATGTGAGGGTTAGAGGTGTGGCGCAACTCATGCAGTTGAAAATCTGTGTCTAACTTTTGACTCCCCCAAAACTTTTTATTTTTATTTTTAGTTTTTGAGATGGAGTCTTGCTCTGTCGCTCAGGCTGGTGTGTGGTGGCACCATCTCAGCTCACTACAGCCTCTCCCTCCCGGGTTCAAGTGATTCTCCTGCCTCAGCCTCCCAAGCAGCTGGGATTACAGGTATGTGCCACCATGCCCGGCTAATTTTGTATTTTTAGTAGATGGGGTTTTGCCATGTTGGCCAAGCTGTTCTTGAACTCCTGGCCGCAAGTGATCCGTATCCCCTTGGCCTTCCAAATTGCTGGGATTACAGGTGTGAGCCACCACACCCAGCCAGCTCCCCGCAAACTTAACCAACAAATAACCTACTGTTGACTAGAAGCCTTACTGATAACATAAGCACTTGATTAACACATATTTTGTATATTATATGCTGTATTCTCACAACAAAGCTAGAAAAAAATACTAAGAAAATCATAAGGAATAAAAAATATATTTACTATTAATTAAGTGGAAGCAGATCATCATAAAGGTCTTCATCTTCATCATCTTCACAATGAGTAGGCTGAGGAGGAGGAAGAAGAGGGGTTGATCCTGAAGTCATAGAGACAGTAGAGATAGGAGAAAACCCACATATAAGCAGACCCACAGAGTTCAAACCCATGCTGTTCAAGGGCCAACTACATTTACATATATTAGCAATGAACAATCCAAAAATGAAATAAGAAAACAATTCCATCTACAATAGTATCAAGAGAATAAAACACTTAAGGATAAATTTAACAAAAGTGCAAAAACTTAATCCTGAAAACTGCAAAAATTGCTGGAAGAAATTAAAGTAAATATAAAGACATCACATGTTAATGGATTGGAAAACAATATTGTTATGGTAGCAATACTGACCAAATTCATCTACACATTCAATTCAATCCCTATCAAACTCCTAGCTAGACTTTTTGCAGAAATTAACAAGCTGATCCTAAAATTCTTTTGAGATTTCAACAGATGCAGAATAGCCAAAACAATATTAAAAAATGACAAATTTGGAGAACTCCTACTTTCCTATTTCAGAACTTACTATAAAGCTATAGTAATCATAACAGTTTGGTACCAATCTAAGAACAGAAATATAGGTAAATGGAATAGAGTTGACAGTCAAGAAATAAACCCTCACATATTATGGTCAACTGATTTTCAATAAGGGTGCCAAGACCATCCATGGAAGAGTCTTTTCAACAAATATGCTGGAACAACTGGATGTCCACATGCAAAAAAAGTAAATTTGGATTCCTCCCTCACACCACACACAAAATTAACTCAAAATGTACCACAGATTTAAATGTAAGAGCTAAAACTATAAAACTCTTAGAAGAAAATATAGGAGTCCATTGTCATGACCTTGGGTAGGACAAAACCTTCTTACGTATGACACAAGGAACAACAACAAAAATGGACTTCATCAAAACAAAAAGTTTCTGTTCTCTAAAGGATACCATCAGAGTGAGAGCACACCCACAGAATGAGAGAAAATATTTACAAATCATCTGTCTGATAAGGGACTAGTATCAAGCATATATAAAGAATGCTTACAACTCAATAAAAAGACAAGTCATCCAATTAAAATACGAGCAAGGACTTTAATAGACATTTTTCCAAAGAAGATATATACAAATGCCAATGAACACATGAAAGATGCTCAACACTACTGGCTATCAGGGAATTCTAAATCAAAACCACACCTACTAGGATGGCAATAATCAAAAAGACAGATAACAAATGTCAGCAAAGACATGGAGGAACTGGAACCCTGTGACACTGCAAATAGGAGTACTAAGCGGTGCGGCTACTTTGGAAAACAAAGCTTAAGGTTAAACAGAGTTACCTTAAAAGTTGTCAGATAGTTACCACATGACCCAGCAATCCCACTCAACAGAATGCTAATTTTTTTTCCCCCAGAGAGTCTTGCTGTGTCTCCCAGGCTGGAGTGCAGTGGTGTGATCTTGGCTCACTGCAACCTCCGTCTCCAGGGTCTAAGTGATTCTCCTGCCTCAGCCTCCCCAGTAGCTGGGACTACAGGCATGCACCACCACGCCTGGCTAATTTTTGTATTTTTAGTAGAGATGGGGTTTCACCATGTTGGCCAGGCTGGTCTTGAACTCCTGACCTCAAGTGATCCACCCACCTGAGCCACCCAAAGTGCTGGTATTACAAGGCTTGAGCCACTGCACCCGGCCAAAAAATTTTTTTTTTCCAAAAAGGCTTCATAGTCAAATCAAGCAGTTCAGCCACAGTCCCTCAATCTTGAAGAGAAATGTATTTTCTTTTTATTCACCTTCAGGTTTTCATATGGATTACACAAGAAAGCTCAGGCTGAGAAGAAAATCTTTTTCAAGGACAGTGTTGATTAATTGGCTGCCCCAGTTTTACAAGTTAATGGTCTACAACTGGTGAACATGTCACTCCTTTTTGGGACATCCTATGGTAAGAAAACTGAAAGGTGGCTCTGTCTGTGCTGTGTGACGGCCACAGGGCCACTGCTGCTGCAGCGAGCCTCCTCCTCCCCGCGGTCCCCTGTGCCTCCTGCTGCACCTGGGCGCCACCTCGCTCTGCTTTTCTGCACACAGCGGGAGGCCTTGCCTCATGGGTGCTGAGATCAGGTGCGGCAGCTTATTCCAGGCTTTACACCTGAAGTTTAGGGCTATTTGACCCTTCCCCTTCATGTGAGAGGAGAGTGGGAGCTGAGATTTTATGATGAAAACCAAATAATGACAAGCTTCATTTGCCCATTTGCAGGCGTACTATATAAAGGTTAAATATTTCTTACATGCAAGTTTCAAATATCACTTAGTTTACACAAATGGCTAGTTCTACATATTCATTTTCGATGTTTTTCCTAAGGGAAGGTTTGGCCACACTGGCTGACGCCCTCGTGGCAGCTGGTCTCTGCACTGAGAGGGGCAGCCAGGGAGCCCAGCGCAGTGAGGGGCATCTATTCACCAAGGCGCCAGGGCCTGGCTCCCCATCAGAACCGGGGAGTTACAGTGAGTGGCACATTGAATCCACATCTCCACAGTGGATCCCAGGCTCTGCCTGCAGGCCGCTCCCCGCCTCACAGCTGGAGCCCAGCAGGCTGGCCCCAGGGCCACCCTGCACCCACTCACCTGCCACTTGTTCTTCTGCCAGGTGCTCCAGGGGCAGCCGGATTGAGTCATGTTCCACCGAGGAAGTAATGAAATGGGGCTTGGTCCCCTCCACTGGACTGTGGTGCCCACCCGCGTGTCCCTTTGAGGTCTGGTTTGCGTGGAAATGTTTCACCACAGAATGGATTACTAAATTATTTGACTGCAGAGATACAGCAAAAAAAGCATTTACAAAAACTGTGCTGAGGTAAGGTCAGAGCAACAATTTCTGTTACTTAATTTCTTTTGTGGCTAATAGCAAAAAAGCGTCAAAGAAATTCAGCTTCCTGAGTTGGACCTTTTGAAAGATTTGGGGTTTTCCAACATTCAAAAACTTGAGATTCATGTCCAGTCAATCATGTCTATTTTATTGTTAAGCAATATTATTAATTTTTAAGAATTTACATAAATGTATTGGCGTAAGTGCAGTTTTGTTATATGCACAGAATATTATGAATTTTTAAATTTTATAAATCTGCCATAGAGAGTATTTTGTCCAGCCACCACTGCTGGTGGGAGTATAAATTGGTACAACCTCTACTGAGGGCCATCTGTCACCAAATGAGCCCCGTGACCCAGCAATTCCAGTTCTTGGACTTCTTCCTACAGCTACACTCACAGTGAAACCAAATAGTGTGTATAAAGGTTATTTATTAATATTAAGTGCAGCACTGTTTCTTACAGCAAAACCTTGGAAAGCCCTTAAATATCTATCAATTAGGGATTAAAAGGAATGATTCCAGGGCAAAAATGATGGGGAAACCTTTATGGAAATAACAATGCAAAGCAGGTTACTTTACATATTACATTACAAAAATCCTATTAGCTACCTGAAATTTACTTAAAGGATATATACTAATTATCTCGAGCTAGTATGCAATATAGCAAGACCACACATCACTCTTTCTTTCTTTCTGAGACAGGGTCTCACTCTCTTGCCCAGGATGGAGTACAGCAGCGTGATCACAGCTCACCACAACCTTGAATTCCTGGGTTCAAATGATTCTCCCACCTCAGCTTCCCTAGTAGCTGGGACTACAGGTGTCACCACCACACCCAGCTAACTTTTTTTTTCTTTGTAGATATGGACTCTCCCTATGTTGCCCAGGCAGGTCTCAAACTCCTGGGTTCAACCAACCCTCCTGCCTTGGCCTCCCAAAGTACTGGGATTACAGGCATGAGCCACCACACCTGGCCTACTCTTCCTTTAAATGAAAATGTAGCAAAAGGGAATCACTTTTTGTGTATTTTATTATAACTTGCAGCTAAAAGAATGTGAGTGTGTTCAGAAGCTTTACCTCAGTGCCCCCGGAAGTGAAGAGTATATCTTGAGGTTTCCCCGCTATCATCTTCGCGAGGCTTTCCCGAGCTGCATTTATAATATCCTTGGCCTTTTTTCCTTGAGGGACCAAAAAGGAAATTCATTAACATTGCTTCACCAAGCCCTATCAACGCTTCTAAAAGGACAACCAAATACAAAAGAGTAAGAGGTCTGCGTGGGCCGTTCTAAGAAAAATCTGCCCCCTTAATGTGAGCACAGCAAAACACTACAACCTAGACACAACCTGGCAAAGGGGCGGCCGTGAGACAGCAGCGAACCAGTGACCAACTGAGAGTTATCAACTCCATGAGACCCAGAAACAAGTACGGGAGGTTGGCTAAGAACCTGGACGTCCCCCAAGATGTGGCTTTCTTCTTACCAGTTGCTGCGGGGGGAAGCTGTGGCCATCTGCCTTGCTTCCCATTCAACAAGAGCGGAGAATGAAAGGATGGAATGAGTTGCAAACAACAAAAATAAGCAAAAACAGAACTCATGACTCCTCAACACAAAGTCTAGTGCCATATCTCATTCTGCATGTCGCTCATGGTGTACCTGGGCTGCGAAGGTTACCGTCTCAGGGACACACCTGCTTTCAAACAGGGCTATGCATCGGGCCATCACCCAGTTTCACTGGCTAGAAGGAAAACACAGGAACCATGCTTGATGGGGCAAAGACAGAAAGGCTCTGGCATGAGAATCTGAAAGTTTCAGTGACCATCCTTTTTTTTTTTTTTTTGAGACGGAGTCTTGCTGTCTCCCGGGCTGGAGTGCAGTGGCCGGATCTCAGCTCACTGCAAGCTCCGCCTCCCGGGTTCCCGCCATTCTCCTGCCTCAGCCTCCCGAGTAGCTGGGACTACAGGCGCCCGCCACCTCGCCCGGCTAGTTTTTTTTTTTTGTAGTTTTTAGTAGAGACGGGGTTTCACCGTGTTAGCCAGGATGGTCTCGATCTCCTGACCTCGTGATCCGCCCGTCTCAGCCTCCCAAAGTGCTGGGATTACAGGCTTGAGCCACCGCGCCCGGCCTGACCATCCTTACTGTACACACCAGGAGTCCCCAAACTTTTTTGACCATTCAGTCTTTTTAAAAAAAAAAAAAAAAAAAAATTGAACAGGCACCACTAGAACATATACTATTACAAAACATCATAAAAAAGAGAAATATAAAAAGCTGAGGTAAAATAAATACACAAAGTAATTCTGCCGCTCCTCGATGCTACTGTATAGATGTCAGTTTTCGTAGCAGTTTCCTAAACACCTAAGGCCTATGGTGTTTAGGGAAACTCCATCATTTTACTTGGTGACACTAAAAGTCACCGTAATAAACTGTCACCCTGACTCTCAGCCTTCCCTCTCTCAGTGATAATGGTGTGGCTGTGTCCCCACCCAAATCTCATCTTGAATTGTAGCTCCCATAATTCTCACGTCATCAGAGGGACCGGGGGCAGGTAACTGAATCATGGCGGCAGGTCTTTCCCGTGCTGTTCTCATGACAGTGATTGAGTCTCAGGAAATCTGACGGTTTTATGAAGGGGAGCTCCCCTGCACACGCCCTCTTGTCTGCTGCCATGTAAGATGTGACTTTGCTCCTCTTTCGCCTTCCTCCATGATTGTGAGGCCTCCCCAGCCATGGAAAACTGTGAGTCCATTAACCCTCTTTCCTTTATAAATTACCGAGTCTCAGGTAGGTCTTTATTAGCAGCATGAGAACAGACTAATACACTGAGGAAATGGCAACTCCATCCCTCAGCAGCCCAGGGCAAAAGCATGGGCTCTTTCTCTTTTCATTCCCCGCCAATTAATCCACCGGCAAATGCTGTAGGCTCTGCGTTTAAAAGATGTTCCGAACCTGACTCCGCCTCTCCACCGCCCAGCCACCAACCAAGCCAAGGCCACTGCTGTGATGTTCTCCTAGCAGGCCCCCACCAGGGTCCATTCTCCACACAGTAGACAAGGTAATGCCTCAAAAACGCAAACACATTTTGGGCACCGTGCTTCATCCCTCCCCAGCAGGGTGCTGAGGACACAGTTGATGCTCAGTCAGTCAGTGCTGCTTACGTCAGCGGTTTCCAAAACCCCAAGGCCCCCTCACAAGCTCCACAAAGTCAAAACTGTTTTCATGATGATACTAAGAGATCAGCTGCCTTGTTCACGCTCCTTTTCTCACGTTCCTTTTCTCACAGGTATACGGTGAAGCTTCCAGAGGCTTCCGTCGCTATGACGACGTAGGGACTTCAGTGGGCTGGACGGGGAGGTCTGAGCACTGGCTATCTTCCAGCAACAGGCTGTAAAGAGACCTCCACACGCACAACAGGGCCACGCTCGCGAGGTTTCTTCTGTTTTGCCAAAGATAGTTTATTTTTCATAAACATTTATGAACGCTGAGCTTATTTTCAGGTTTTTTTTCTATTATAAGCAAGACTGTGATAAATACCTTAGGTATGTAAAATCTTTCCCCACATCCTCAACATTTTCCTTAAAATAAATTTCCCTCAAAGACTTTAGATAATAATATTTAGGCTGGGCGTGGTGGCTCACATCTGTAATCCCAGCACTGTGGGAGGCCGAGGTGGGTGGATCACAAGGTCAGGAGTTCAAGACTAGCCTGGCCAATATGGTGAAACCCCGTCTCTACTAAAAATACAAAAATTAGCCGGGCACGGTGGCGCGTGCCTCTAGTCCTAGCTACTTGGGAGGCTGAGGCAGAAGAATCGCTTGAACCCAGGAGGTGGACGTTGCAGTGACCCGAGACCTGAGATAATGCCACTGCACTCCAGCCTGGGTGAGAGCGAGACTGAGTCTCAAAATAATAATAATAATATTTAAATATTATTAATGCTTAAATAATAATATTGTGAAAATAATTAAACCACTCTGTAAATTGATTTTTTTTCTTTTCCATTTCTGAGTAGCAACAGAAAGTGAACTGCAACACTTCTGAGGTTATGGTTTTTAATTTGTGGAAACAAAGGCTGTCAAGGAAACCTAAAAGCCACTGCCAGGCTTCATTTAGGTCCAGAACGTGACTTCTCCGTGAGAGCGATTCCCAGACGTTTTCATGAGACCATGCCTGTCATCGGCATTTAATTATTCTCTATATTTTCAAGTTTAATACGTCAGAAAGTTCAATTTTACTAAAGGAGAGACTGGATACAAGGCAATGTGCAGCAGATTAGCCAGAACAGACCAACAAATAAGCCAACAAGTAAGTTAATGAATGACTAGTATCTAAGCTGAAGGGCTTTGTTATTAAGTTGCTGTGAAACTTTTAACAGCAAATGAATATGAGAACATATTAAACCTGCAAAGTTGTACACAAGTGTTACTAAACCATATAGCCTGGCAATATTCTGTTTGAAGTTATTTTCGTTCATCATAATCCACAGTTAACCTAGTTTATCTTAATTATCCCTAATAAACATTAAATAAGAAAGCTAAGACTTGAGTTTGCTCATCTGTCTGAAAAACAGAATGTAACTCTGCCCATATAACTGACTTGAAGCAAATTATTCTCCAAAACCTCCAATTTAATGCTCTACATTACAATAAGAATAAATTGGAAACATATAAGAATATTTATAACTAATTAATGAAAAAGTAATTTTCATTTTTAAAAAGGGCCATTGTATGTTATCCTGATGACCTAAAAGACATATTTTGCGAATTCTGTAAGGATTGACTGAGCTAGATCTGTGCAGTGCTCAACAGGCACTGACTGCCACTGCAAGGAACTCTCAGTGGACAACTTTCTCATCTGGGAAAGGGTGATAGGACAGCATGTTAAAGATTAAACATTAAAGGTGAAAGACTACAGTAGCAGCAAGGCTCAGCTTACAAACTGGGACTTCTCAGAAAAGAAACAATCAAAAATTACAGCTAAAGATTTGCAGCTAACAGAAATCTATTCAAAACAAAGCCATCACATGTGAGTGTGCAATTTCAGTAAGAGCGTCCCATCCCCATTATCTCCCATCTGTGAACATGTGCATCTTCTAGAGGTACCTGCTGGATACAGGCTGCTGGGATTGCCCCAGGCTTCCCACATGGCCTCCGTCATGGCCTGGATAACTTCTGGCTCCAGGGGAGTGGTTGCATTATAGTCCATATAAACTTTCCTGAAGGAAAGAAAGCAGACACCCCCTAAGGAAAAGGAGACGGCAAATGGGAAGTACGGCTGCTCTGTGTCTATCCCATCAGCAGGAGCAAATCATGTCAAGGGCACGGCGGTCTTCTGCATAAGCACTGCAGACACCCACAAGCTGCACTTGGGAATATCCAGATCTGCACTACTTATGGAAAACGTATGCACAATTTCTAATAATCTAGTTTTTGCCAATTTCTTTTATAATCGATAGGACTTGGATTTGCATTTAGGTTTTCAAAATTTCTTTCTAGCAAGGCACGGTGGATCATGCCTGTAGTCCCAGCCACGGGGGAGGCTGAGGCGGAATGAACTCTTCAGGCCAGAAGTTTGAGGCTGCAGTGAGCTCTGATGGCGCCTATGAATAGCCACTGCACTCCAGCCTGGGCAACACAGCCAGGTCCTGCCTCTAATAACAAACACTCTTTCTACCCCTCGGTAGGATTGACGGTCTGTTGGGCCCAGATTACCCATCTGACGGCTGTAAAGGGCAGATCGTTGGCCTCTTTCTTATGGAAGGAGGGGAACAGCTGCATATTCCCAAGGGAACTTTCCTGTCTGCTGTTTTAACTTCATCAGAGTTTCGCCTTATTTCCCCACACCTGTTTTTGCGATGGCCTGTGGGGCTCGTGGTGACCCGGGCTTCTCCCTGGGGCAGGTGAACTTTGGCCCCAGACCTTGCGCTTTCCATTTCTTTGCCCAGAAAAACTACATGCCCTGCCTCCACCTTACTTTTTTAGATCTTTGTTCCAACTTAGTCCTCTTGTGAGACCCCCTGCCCCGCAGCTCTGTTTAAAACTACAGCTGGCTGGGCGCAGTGGCTCCCGCCTATAATCCTAGCACTTTGGAAGGTCAAGGCAGGTGGATCACTTGAGGTTAGGAGTCTGAGACCAGCCTGGCCAACATGGTGAAACTCCATCTCTACTAAAATCACAAAAATTAGCCCTACTAGGGAGGCTGGGGCAGGAAAATCGTTTGAACCCAGGAGGTGGAGGTTGCTGTGAGCCGAGATCACGCCACTGCCTGGGCAACAGAGTGAGACTCTGTCTCAAACAAACCAACCAACCAACCAACCAACTCACAAAACTGCAGCCACCTATGTCCCTCCCTTGCCAGCCTCCAGGTCCCAATCTCTCCTTCCTTTCCAGGCAGCAGCATCATCTGACACACTAGACTTGTTCCCTTACTGTCTATCTTAATAGACTGACAGAAGTATGGCTCCATGGGCATAGGGGCTCTGTTTTTCTCACTGCCCTGTCACCAATGCTGAAGCCCATGGGTGCCACACAGCAGGGGCCTGATTTTTATAAGATGACAAAATAAATGCCACAGAAAGTACAAATTCCCTGAAAGATCCCTCACTAAGTAAAATGTATCTGTATGTGTTTTTACTAATATCCAAAATCTTTGAAAGCCTTTAGAAAAATGTGTAGTAGTAGTCCTGCCTGATATTAATCTACCTAGTTTTAAAATAAACAGTGCTTACACCATCCACATGAAACCCCAGAAACAATGACTAACTATGGCTGTTAAGACACAGAGTGTGGACAGAATGTGCACTAGTTGTAATGAAGCATCTTTTCTGTTCAAAATCACTCAATAGGTTGGGCGCTGTGGCTCGTGCCTGTAATCCCAGCACTTTGGGAGGCCAAGGTGGGCCGATCACCTGAGGTCAGGAGTTCAGAATCAGCCTGACCAACATGGCGAAACCCCATCTCTACTAAAAATACAATAAAATTAGCCAGATGTGGTGGCACATGCCTGTAATCCCTGCTACTTGGGAGGCTGAGACAGGAGAATCGCTTGAACCCGGGCAGTGGATGTTGCAGTGAGCCGAGACTGTGCCTCTGCACTCCATCCTGGGTGACAGAGTGAGACACCATCTCAATTAAAAAAAAAAAAAAAAATCACTCAATAGGTACAAGGCTTTGACAAGTTTGACTTGCTGTCCTTTATCATTCTGGTACTAGTATTAATGTCAGGCCTCTGAGCCCAAGCTAAACCATCATATCCCCAGTGACCTGCACGGATACATCCAGACCGTCTAAAGCAACTGAAGATCCACAGAAGTGAAAATAGTCTTAAATGATGACATTCCACCATTGTGATTTGTTTCTACCCCACCCTAACTGATCAATGTTCTTTATAATCTCCCCCACCCTTAAGAAGTTTCTTTGTAATTCTCCCTACCCTTGAGAATATACTTTGGGAGATCCACCCCCCGCCCCCAAAACATTGCTCTGAACTCCACCGCCTGTCCCAAAACCTGTAAGAACTCATGATAATCCCACCACCCTTGCTGACTCCTTTTTCAGACTCAGCCCGCCTGCACCCAGGTGAAAGAAACAGCCTTGTTGCTCACACAAAGCCTGTTTGGTGGACTCTTCACACGGACCCGTGAGACATTAACAGTCCCAGGAAACCCCCAGCCCAGCTTGACTTTGCATGTGTCCTTAAATCTGTTTCTTTCCTATAAATAAGCATCCAAAGCACCTTAGTCTAGCTAGTGTTTGTTGGGCGACTATAGCTCTTCACTCTGCTGCTAGGCTGAACAAATCTACGGCTCGAATTTCAGATTAATACTTTACACATTCCTTTGCTTCATTATTTGCTGCTCCCTTAAAATGCTATCAGTATTGGATGAGCAGGCTCAACTTTATCAGTTTCTTAACCAAAAAATAAAAAGTCTTGGGAATCT
>NW_012122043.1:4057633-4059511 GCF_000951035.1 Colobus angolensis palliatus
CCGGACGCGCCCGGAATGGCTGAGCGAAGCACCCCCAGCCAATCCGCCCGCTTCACAAGGCCGCAGTGCGCCCAGTGGGAGGCGGGGCTGCGCGGGAGTCAGGTAACGGGTTGGGGCGGGGCCTAGCGCGTCACAGAGCTTCCCGGGAACTTGGTGCAAATCCTCGCAATTTCACTTCCGGGGGAGCCCCGTGACCTTCGCTCTCTGGGGCAGGGCCGCCGTCGGGCCGCGGCCGGCTAGTCGGCGTAAGAGCAGGCTAGGCCCGAGCTGGGCCTGAGAAGCCGAGGCGGCTGTGCTGTCTTGCGCGTGCCTCCCTCTGGCTGCCTGCGCGCGGAACCGTGCGCACCGGGAGAGCCGGGGCCGCGTGGCCTTGTTCGCCGCGAACACTCGAGGGAAAGTGCCGGGACCGCGGCGGCAGGGCCGGGGCCCTGGGGGTCTCCCGCAGGCCGCCCTGGACAGCGATGAGCAGGTCCGCTGGACCTGCGCGTCCATAGTCGGAGCGGCTCCATAGGGGACGTGGATGTCGTGAAGTTGGAGTCACGCGTCGAGGATGGACTTGAGGGGATCTGGAGTAGAGGATGGGGGGGCATTGAGAAAATAGGGCAAGAAGTGAGGGACTCTAAGTGGGCGTAGAAACGCAGAAAAGATTAATTCAAGATCTGTTTAGGCCGTTAAATAGGAATTGGGGCATGAGGGACAGGAAGGAAGCAAGGATTAGCCAAGTGACTGGGAAGATGTTAGTGCCTTTATCTGGGGTAAGAGGGAACACGGGAGGGGGAAAGATGATGGGTTGAGCTTTAGACATGTTGAGTTGTCTTTGAGACAGTCACAGGTGTAAACATCCACCATTCAGGTGTCCCGCCAACCATTAAGAAAAGTCCGTTGTGAAAGTGGTAAAAAGGAGCAAAAATCCTTGAACTCTCATGAAGCCATCCTACTATCCCTTTTTTTTTTTTTGGCATAATAGTGTCTAACTTTAATTGAGCCTTGAACTATGCCAGGCAGTGTTCTAAGTATTTTTCGTGTGTTCACTAATTTAATATTGATGATTAACCCAGTCCGGTAGGTGTCTTATATATGAGGAATCCAAGATACAGAAAGGCATCTTGCCCAAGTTCACACGAGTAGTGGTGGAGCCAAAATTCGATTTCAAGCATGCTTTTTCAAGAGGTTGAATTTTAATTGGCTTTCATGGGCTTTCTCTATTTTATGTCCTGTTGGGATCCAGAATAACTTGACTTTTCCAGCACAGCAAATCTGCACATTTCTGGACTCATTCTCTCTCATTCTTCCCTATAAACGCAGCTCATTTCTTGCAAATGCAGCCAATAGCAAAGGGCCCACCAACATTTAAGAAGCAAATGGATGCACAGGAGCATGAGAACAGTCAAAAGAGGAAGAAAGGAAAGTGAATTGGGAAGGAATGTCAAAGAAGCCAAGAAGACAGATAATAGTGTCAAGTGTGGCTGAGAGGCAATCTGAAGTCTACTGTGCATAACAATTAGGAGGCACCGATAAACTAGCTAGAGAAGCCTCAGTTGTGGGCGAGGCGGGGAAGTTAGAATGCAAAGATGGGATATGAAAAAATGAAGAATGCAGTCAACTGTTAAAACGGTTGAGAAAGGAGGAATTAAAACGGCGTATGAGATTACGAGCAAGCTGGGCGCAGTGGTTCACGCCTGCAATCCTAGCACTTTGAGAGGCCGAGGTGGGCAGATCACCTAAGGTCAGGGGTTCGAGACCAGCCTGACCAACATGGCAAAACACTGTCTCTACTAAAAATACAAAAATTAGCCTGGTGTGGTGGTGCATGCTTGTGATCCCAGCTACTCGGGAGGCTGAGGCAGGAGAATCACTTGAACCCAGGAGGTGGAGGTT
>NW_012122043.1:4060316-4061885 GCF_000951035.1 Colobus angolensis palliatus
AGTCATGAAACAAGAACAGCAAAAAGAGATACTGGACATTAATAATCGAAGTTTAAAAAATAGAGTTGTCTGGTTGGGGGAGGAAAGGATGCATAGGCAGAGAACAACTTTTAGGGCAATGAACTATTTTGTATACTATAAGGGTGGATACATGTAATATATTTGTCAAAATTCACAGAAGATACAACACCAATAATGAATCCTAATATAAACTATGGACTATGGGTGATGATCTGTTAATGAAGGTTAATCAGTTGTTAACAAAAAATACCACAGTGGATGTTGAGAGTGGAGGAGGTTGTGTGTATGCACAGGCAGGGGATGTATGGTAACTCCTCAATTTTCAAGTGAACGTAAAACTCTTAAAAAAAGAAGGTTTTTTTTTTTTAGAACCTCCCAACAGATGGGTTGAAAAGCAGAATAAGCATAGCTGAGGAGTGAATTCGTGAACTGGTCCTAGGAATTCTCTGATTATTGCTCAAAAGGATAGAGATGGAAAATATGAAATAAAATCGTCCATTGAATAGGAAAATATGAAATAAAATCGTCCATTGAATAGGAAAATATGAAATAAAATCGTCCATTGAATACGGTGATTCTCAAGCAGGGGTGATTTTTCCTTCCAGGGGTCCTTTGGTCGTATCTGGAGACAATTTTGGTTGCCATAACGGGAGCTGTGGTGCTTCTGGGCTGTAGTGAGTAGAGGCTATTTATACTACTGAGCATCCCCACAATAAATTATTAGCCCCAAAGTGTCATCAGTGCCAAAGAGGAGAAACCCTGATGTGGTTCCACGTTTCCATTTGGTATCATTTCTTCTGCCAGAGGACTTTGTATTGCTAGTCTGCTGGTATGCTTCCTTCAGCTTTTGCACACATGAAAACTCGTTATTTTGCCTTCATATTTAGTGTGCTCCTTAGATCTAGAATTCTGGCTTGAGTTTTTTTCTTTCAGCACTTTAGAGTTACTTCTTCAATATTTTCTTGCTTGTATTGTCTGCACGAGACATCTGTTGTCACCCCTATCTTTGTTCCTCTATATGTTGTCTCTTTATTTCCTTCCTGCTTGCTTTGTGCTGGCCAGGCACAGTGGCTCATACCTGTACTCCCAGCACTTAGGGAGGCAGAGGTGGGAGGACAGATTGAGCCCATGAGTTCCAGACCTGCCTGGGCAATATAGCGAGATCCCGTTCTTCACAATTTTAAAAAACATTTAAAATATTTTGCTCTGTCACTGATTTTGAGCAGTTTCATTGTGAGACTTCATTATGGTGTGGCGTTCTTCATGCTCTCGTGCTTTGGGTTTGTTTACCTTTCTAGATCCATTGGATTAGAGTGTTTATCAATTTGGAAATTTTTTCTTTTGAAATGTTTTTCTCCCCTGCTTCTTTGGGGATTCACAATTAGGAGTTATCTCACAGCTCATGAAGTTCTCATGGAGGGAGAGGTTCCCACTTTTTCCCTTTATTTTGGATTGTCTTTGTTGCTCTATCTTGAAGTCCATGTTTCTTTTGCAACATATAAGCTGCTGTTAAAGTCATCCAGTGTCTTTCTCTATTTGATTTTATTT
>NW_012122043.1:4062875-4066828 GCF_000951035.1 Colobus angolensis palliatus
AAAAAAAGAAAAAAAAGAGATCCTTTACCCAGTTGTCCACAATGATTAGCATCTTGAAAACTATAGTATAACATCACAACCAGGGGCAGGTGAGGTAGCTCATGCCTGTAATTCCAGTAGTTTCGGAGGTCGAGGTGGGCGGGTCATGAGGTCAGGAGTTCAAGACCATCCTGGTCAATATGGTGAAACCCCGCCACTGCTAAAAATATGAAAATTAGCCAGGCATGGTGGAGCGTGTCTGTAGTCTCAGCTACTCAGGAGGCTGAGGCAGAAGAATCACTTGAACCCAGGAGGCAGAGGTTGCAGTGAGCCGAGATCACCACTGCACTCCAGCCTGGGCGACAGAGCAATATTTTGTATCAAAAAAAAAAAAATATATATATATATACACACATCTCACAACCAGGATATTGACATTGATACAATTCATTGTTTTTATTCAGATTTCCCCAGCTTTACTCATTCGTGGGGTGTTTAGCCCTATGCAATTTTTTGATGTGTACATTTGTGTATCCACTACCACAATCAAGATACAACATTTCCATCATTACAGCGGTCCTTGTATTAGTCTTAAAAACAAATCCACCCCCTCCCCCTGCCCATTCCTGCCTCTAACTCCTGTCAGCCACTAAATTCTTCTGTTTCTAAAATTTTGTTTTTCCAAATGTGTTATATAAACAAGAAACATACAGCATGTTATTTCTTGAGATTTTTATTTTTTTTTAACTCAGTGTAATTCCTGGAGACTCATCCAAGTTGCTGTGAATAGCTTATTCCTTTTCATTGCTGAGTAGTATTCCAGGGTATATGTGTACCATAGTTTGTTTAACCATTCACAGGTTGAAGGATACCTGGGCTGTAATAAATAAGGCTGCTATAAACATTGGTTTAAAGGTTTTTGTGTGAACATAGGTTTTCATTTCTCTGGGATAAATGGCAGGAATGTAGTAGCTGGGGCATACAGTAATTGCATGTTCACTGTAATGACTCAGCAACTGACATTTCCAACTATGACTGCAGATTTGTCTCAGCTCTATCAGTTTTTACTTCATGTGTTTTGAGTCTGATGTTGGTAAAGGCACACGGAGGACTGTCTGGTGGTGAATCTTCTGTTATGTAATATCCCTGTCTCTGCCAATTTTCTTTGCTCTGAAGTCTAAGTGATCAGATATCAATATAGTCACTGCTGCTTTTTTTTAAAAAAAAAAAATTAAATTCCGCATATCTGTTTTCATCCTTTCAATCTACAAATGTTTTTTAATTTGATGGGAGTTTCTACTAAACAGAATATAATTGAGTTGTGTTTTAATCCACTCTGCCAATCTTTGACTTTTTAAGAGAATTACTGATATGTTAGCTCTTAAATCTACCATTTTCTGTTTGTTTCATCTGGTTTTCAGCCTGTATCTCTTTACTTGCCTTACTTTGGGTTACCTGAACAGTTTTCAGCTTCTGTCTTGATTTCTTTATACTGTTTTCAAAAACTGAGATATAATCCACATACCATAACCTTCACCCTTTTAGAGTACACAATTCAGTGGATTATCATCTATTCCCAAGGTTGTGCGACCAGCACCACTAATTCCAGAATATTTTCATCACCACAAAAAGAAATAACTGTGCTCATTAGTATTCATTTCCCATACCCGAGCAACCAGTAAACTTCTTTTGTGTGTGAGACGGAGTCTCGCTCTGTTGCCCAGCCTGGAGTGCAGTGGCTTGATCTCGGCTCACTGCAACCTCTGTCTTCCGGGTTCAAGCAATTCTTATGCCTCAGCCTCCCAAGTAGCTGGGATTACAGGCGTGCGCCACCACGCCCAGCTAATTTTTGTACTTCTAGTAGACGTGGTTTCCATGTTGGCCAGGCTCTTGTATTTAGGTCTTTAATTCATTTGACTTAATCTTTGTATTATATGACATGAGATAAGAAAAGACAATTCTTTCTACCATTTAATTGTCTTGATACTCATCAAATATCTATTGACTGTAGGCCAGGTGCAGTGGCTCATGCCTGTAATCTCAGCACTTTGGCTGGCCGAGGTGGGTGGACTGTTTTGAGTTCACAAGTTCGAGAATAGCCGGGACAACACAGTGAAACCCTGCCTTTACAAAAAATACAAAAAAATTAGCCAGGCATGGTGGTGCATGCCTATAGTCACAGCTACGTGGGAGGCTGAGGCGGGAGGATGGCTTGAACCTGGGAGGCCAGAGGTTGCAGTGAACTGAGATCGTACCACTGCACTGCATCCTGGGTAATACAGCCAGACCTTGCCTCAAAGAAAAAAAAAAATGATCAAGTCAGGCACAGTCCCAGATACTCAGGAGGCTGAAGTGGGAAAATCCTTTGAGCCCAGGAGTGCAAGTTCAGCTTGGGCAATGTAGTGAGACCCCTGTCACTTGAAAAAAAAACCTCAATTGACCATAGATGTATAGGTTTATTTCTGGATTCTTTATTCTCTATTAATCTATACATGTCTCCTTATGTCACTGTCTTGATTACTATGACTTTATAGTTAAGTTTTGAAATCACAAAGTGTGAGTCCCCTAAATTTGTCCCTTTTCAAGATTGTGTTGGCTATTCAGGATCCCTTAAATTTTCTCAAGACTGTTAGGATTAGCTTGAGAGGGCTTGCACTAAATCTGTATGTTTATTTAGTGTATTAGTCCTATGTCACGCTGCTGATAGACACACCTGAGACTGGGCAATTTACAAAAGAAAGAGGTTTAATGGACTCACAGTTCCACATGGCTGGGGAAGCCTCACAATCATGGTGGAAGGCGAGGAGGAGCAAGTCACATCTTATGTGGATGGTAGCAGGCAAAGAGAGAGCTTGTGTAGGGAAACTCTCCCTTACAAAACCATCAGATCTCGTGAGACTCACCCATCACCATGAGGACAGCACGGGAAAGACCTGCCACCATGATTCAATTACCTCCCACTGGGTCCCTCCCACAACACGCGGGAATTTAAAGTGAGATTTGGGTGGGGACACAGCCAAACCATATCATTTAGGGAGTGCTGTTATCTTAACAATATTAAGTCTTGCAAAGCATAAACACAGAATGGCTTTCCATTTATTTGTCTTCAATTTCTTCCAGTGGTATTTTGTAGTTTTTGTCTCTAAGTCTTGTTTCTTTTATTAAATTTATCACTAAGTATTTTGTATGCCATTGCAAATGGAATTGCTTTTCTTCATTTCATTTTTAGATTGTTCATTGCTAATGATTACAGTATATTGAACTTATATATTGCAACCTGGGAAAAGCAGTTTTGTCCTCAGTAAGCTCTAACTCAAGTCAAATACAGCCTTGCAAGTGGGGTCTTTCATGGAACTACAAGATTTATTAAATGACACATTTCTCAGCTGGGCGAGATGGCTCATGCCTGTAATCCCAGCCTTTTGGAAGGCTGAGGTGGGCGGATCACCTGAAGTCAGGAGTTTGGAGACCAGCCTGGCCAACATGGTCAAACCCCGTCTCCACCAAAACTACAAAAATTAGCAGGGTGTGGTGGCATGCACCTGTAGTCCAGCTACTCAGGAGGCTGAGGCAGAAGAATCACTTGAACCTGGGAGGTGGAGGTTGCAGTAAGGTGAGATCATGCCACTGCACTCCAGCCTGGGCAGCATAGCAAGAAAAGGACAAATTTCTCCAGGAATGAGCCTTCGAAGGATCTCCAGCTACGTTCTGCTCCCTCCAGTGGTGTCCAGGCTGTGCATTTTCATTGTCAATGTGTTTAAGGCTAATGTGGAGTTTGAGGATGTGAAACAGGGATAGTGTGCCAGGCATGGTGGCTCACACCTATAATTCCAGCACTTTGGGAGGCCAAGATGGGTGGATCACCTGAGGTCAGGAGTTCAAGACCAGCCTGACCAACATGGAGAAACCCTGTCTCTACTAAAAATACAAAATTAGCCAGGTGTGGTGGTGCATGCCTGTAATCCCAGCTACTC
>NW_012122043.1:4068048-4115614 GCF_000951035.1 Colobus angolensis palliatus
AGGCATGAGCCACTACACCCTGCCCTATTTCCTCTACCTTTAAATATCATTATGTTGAGCATCAGACAGCATGATTTTTAATTTAATCAACACATACGATTTATGAAGATTCATTATTTTATCACTTCTTTTGTTTGAAGAACTTCCTTTAGCTAAACTTTATGGGTAGATCTGCTAGTAACTAATTCTTCTTGTTTTATTTCATCCAAGAATGTTTTGATTTCACTCATTCCTAAAAGTAAGTTTTGCTGTATATAGAATTCATGGTTAACAGTTATTTTTCTTTCAACACTTTTATAATACCATGCCACTTCCTTCTGGCCTCCATGATTTCTGAGGAGAAATTCACTGCTTTCAAACTGGTGTCCCCCTATAGGTGATGCACTATTTTCCTCTGGCTGCTTTTAGAACTTTTTGTTTTCAGTTTTTAGACAGTTAATGTATTATTTTCCTTGGCATGGATTTTTTTTTTTTTTTTTTGAGACAGAGTTTCACTCCTATTGCCCAGGCTGGAGTGCAATGGCACGATCTCAGCTTACCACAATCTTCGCCTCCCAAGTAGCTGGGATTATAGGCATACACCACCATGCCCAGCTAATTTTTATTTTTAGTAGAGATGGGGTTTCTTCATGTTGGTCAGGCTGGTCTCAAACTCTTGATCTCAGGTATCCGCCCACCTCGGTCTCCCAGAATGCTGGGATTACAGGCGTGAGCCACCATGCCTGGCCTCTTGGCATGGATTTCTTTGAGTGTATCCTGTGTGGGGATCACTCAGCTTCATGAATCTGTGTTTCAGTCTTTCCATAAAATTTGCAAAGTTTTCACCTTTACTGTTTCAAATACTCTTTTAGTGTTAATTCCCTTTCTCCTCTCCTTTTGGAACTCAATAGGAAATAGAATGTTTCGTCATTGTTCCACTGAGGCTTTGTCCTCCTGGACTCCCCCTTTTTGGTTTTTCTCTCTTCAGACTTAGTAAATTCTATTGATCTGTCCTCAGATTTGCTGATTGTATCTTCTGTTATTTCTACTCTACTACTGAGCCCATCCAGTAAAATTTTAAAGTTTCTGTCACTGCACATTTTAGTTCAATAATTTCCATTTGGTTTTCTAATTTCTATATCCTTGTAGAGATATTGTATTTTTTTCATTTGTCTCAGAACAATTCATAATCAGCTTTTGAAATATTTTTATGATGGGTACTTTAAAATACTTGTAAGAAAATTCCATCTGATTCAGCTCATGATTAGTGTCAGTTTATTGTATTTTCTAATTTAAGTTGCAATTTTCCTGGTTCTTGGTATAATGAGTGATTTTCATTTGTATCTTGGAAATTTCTGTTAGGAGATTGTTAATTAAAATCGCTGTCATGAACTGCCTGATGTCATGTCTGAAAGCCTGAAAACCCATAGATACTGTTGGGTTTTTGCTTATTTCATATAGGAGGGTAGATTCAATCCTTGTTACTCAAGCTGCAAGCACAAGTCCCCTCTGTCCTTTTTGTTATCTTCCTTCTGATGGCTTTTGTCTGTTTTCTTCTGCATTCTGGGAGAATCCCTCAAGTTTGCCTCCATATCATTGATCTACTTTCTCAGCATCAATCCTGCCCTTTGCTGTGCACTTTATAATGATGATTTTAGTTTCCTCATCTAGGTTTTTTTATAGTTTCATTCTGTTTCCTTTTCACTTTGGCCTATTGCCTACTTAGGGCTTTTTAATTTTTAGTCAAAGGTGCGACTTACTGCATTTTCCTAAACATGTGGATTTTTCTTCCCTAAAATATTTTTTTGATCCTACACTTCATTTCCAAAATCATGTTTACCCTTAGAATTTACAGGATATTACTTCTTCTTTTCTGAAGCATTTTCCCACAATCTTTACTCAAGCAAAGGAAACTCTGCTCAGCCTTGGCATCTGTCAGCTGATGGAAGGCAGTTACCTCGCTTGGGTGGTGCCAGACGCCAAACTCAGCTATTGCCCGGGCTGGTCGGTGCACCCAGCTCCTGGTTAACTGCCACAAGCAGGCTTGTAGCTGGTGTACTGTGCTCTTAAGCTACTACATATTTACTCAACAGCCAAAAATCACATTGTAGTAACCTGCTCAGTTACTGCAGCTGGCTAAGGCCTGTACTCCAGATGCTGACTCCTGGGAGAGGCAGGAATACATATGTGAGTAAGTGCAGTACACACCTTTGGTGCTTCTGGAAGCCTGGGAAAGACGAGGATACTCAGGAAGTGTTCGTCTACCTGTAAGAGCAGGAACGGTTTCACAGCAGTGGCACTGTATGAACTAAATCTTGAAGGAGTCCCAAGAGGGAGGCTGAGTGTCTTGGAAGAGTGGACCTCATCTCAGAGCATGGAAGCACTACTTTGAGGCCAGGGTCTTCAGGGCAGTGGCTGGCAGGGTGGACAGGGGCCCAGTGACAATGGGCTCTGTATGCCAGGCACAGGAATGCTTATTCTGAAGGCAAGAAGAAGAAGTGGAATGGTCAAAGGTGTTTCAGAAACCTCTATGGCAGTCAAGTGGAGAGGATGTGGGTGGGGAGGCCATCCCCATGGGTTTTAGTCTCGCCTGGATATCTCGCCAGCTCTTCCACATCCCACTGCCCTTCCTACAATGACCATGGTTTCTGTCACATGCCACTGTGACTGGTGTGGCAGAGCACACGGTCATGTGAGTGGGATCCACGAAGTCACTGGGCTCCACCTGTGTCTTCTGGTCTGTCTGGGGCTCCTTGCCACAGCATTCTCCAGGGATACAGGTTTTCTCTTTTCAGACTAACTTGAGGCGGAAACCTCTTAGGAATAGGAAAGAAGACTACTGCCCCACAGGGCTGCACCCAGCTACAGCTCCTCCACCTCACCATGGTTAGGAGAGGGCAGAAGCACACAGGTGAACAGGGTCACTGAGGCTGGAATACATATTTTTAGAAAGGGATATCTGGTAATATCAATGACTGGTTTGAGACAAAGTAATCTTTCAACATTAGGCATCAGGGATGACATAGGAGTGATGAGCTGCTAGGAACATCATGAAGTTGGACACTGAGGTGATGAAAACCCAACACTGAAAAATACAACGAATACAGACGGAGGCGGCCTTGTAGGCCACAAGATCATCACCTGGGCATCACCTAGATTATCAGAGAAGGGGAAACACCCATACATGAACTGTGGACCAGAGGCCCAAGGAAGAGACGAAATGGAAGTGCTAAGTCACTACGGCTACTATGTAAGTCTCTCCTGGTTACTGGTGCCCCCCTGACAAGTATTTACCCCAGTCAGCTGTGCATGGAGGCCCTGTTCACAGGTGTTCTCTTCCCCAGCATAGGGAACTCTTGGGGCAGGCACTGTCATTTCCAGTTGGCCCTGGCATAAGCTTTTAAAAAAAAAAAAAAAGCAGTGAATTTACTGGAAGAACTCTGGCTCAGTGAATTTGCCAATGAGAATCAACAAGGCCTAAGCTGAATTTTTTGAAGAGATCATTCAGTTCTTTATCTACCTGTGTGAACAAATAGATATTCTTAACAATGCAGGGTCCCCAAATGCTCCCATCAGTGGGTTTCTTGAAGAAGTTTATTTTTTCAAACCACAATTCTTTCAATAAATAAATTTCTGTAACCCATGGAAACCTGGGGTAAGAGAGGTGGCGTAGACAGGTGACATAGACGCCTCTGAACCAGCCCCTCTCAGCTGTTCAATATTTTTTATTTTAGGCAGGGCTATAGGGGGAGGAAAGAGGGGAGTGACAGTTCTCTCATTTTTCAAATTATCCTTTGGCAGAGAACGAGTTAAACATTTTACTAAGACTATGTATCAACACTTTACTAGACTTATTTTATGAATAGTGAATGTGTAGCAAACTTGAATTTCCAAAGTGAAACATATGGATGAAAGTGAAAGCTGGGTGGGGTGGCTCACACCTGTAATCCCAGCACTTTGGGAGGCCAAGGCGGGCGGACTGCTTGAGCTCTGGAGTTTGGGACCAGCCTGGCTAACATGGTGAAACCCCATCTCTACCAAAAATACAAAAAATTAGCTGGAAATGGTGGCAGAAGCCTGTGGTCCCAGCTACTTGGGAGGTTGAGGTGGGAGGATTGCTTGAGCCCAGGAGGTGGACGTTGCAGTAAGCTGAGATTACACCACTATACTCTAGCTCCAGCCCGGGTGACAGAGCGAGGTCCCATCTCAAAAAAAGAAAAAAAGAAAGTGAAAACAATCCTGAATTGGTGGTTTACATCTTCTTGTTGAAATTCTTACATGAAAAAAACACAATTTGCTTGATTTGATTACTGGCAAAAAGGGTGATGTTAACAGGAATATGAGACTTATTTTGAAAATTTCTTAGGGAATAAGAAGGTTCTACTTAACAAAGGTAAATCAGAATGCACCAGTAGTGCCGTGGGTTTTACGAAGAAACTAGAACTGATTTTCCACAGCAGTTAAGTAAGTGGGGGTGGGGAGTGGCAGCAGAGCAACCCCAGGAACAGCAAGTAGGGTTTGTTCACTGCAGACTGTGACAGAGTTTTGTGATCACCACCACTTGGGAGTTTGCCCTCTGGGATTTTATTTTTCTTTTTTGGGGGTCTAGAATCCAGCAGAAGGGCTATTCAATCTTTCTGCTGCCATAAGAAGAAAAACATGCTGGGCCTATCACCAGATGGCCTTTGAATGGGCTAGGACTCTGCTGAGACTGGCGTAGCTATGAACACTGTTGTGCTCTACACCCCACAAGGTCTTTCCAGACAAGTGTGCAAGTACTACAGACAGAGGAAAATATGCACAGGTGTTTTGAATCATGTGAACGGCCAAATACTAAGGTACATGATCCTTTAAAAGAACGGACATTCACAATGTTTTAGCTCCTGAGCAGCCTCTCAGGCCTCCCCGTGCTTGGAGACGAGGGCAGGTGAAGACAACCCTAACCCAAGACACTGGCTCCCTGTGGTCTGTGCTCTGCAAATAAAGCTGGTGGAAACACCACAGACAACGAGTCGTGGGAGAAAAGGCGAGGGGCACAGCTGAGATCCATTTTCAATATCTGAGTAATACTCTTGCCTTGGCTCCTTAGTAGAAAGACTGCAAAGGGGTAGTCACCAGCTGGTGGTTATTTAGGGGAAGATCAGAGGTAAGATGTGAGCCTTCTGAGAGGCTCACCCTGGAAGTGTTTCCTTCTAGGAGTGCTTGAAAAATATATAGCTTACGCATCAAATTCTAAGCAGTAGTCATAAGAACCCTCTGGAGTCCAGCCAAGAACCAGGATTCAGGAAGCAAAGGTTCTGGATGTCCAACTGGATGTCAGAGCTTCCCAAGAGCTTCAGTTCCCCAAGGGCCTGGCCACTCCCACCTATTTCCAGGACTGGTCTTTTGGCCAAGTCTAGGGATTCCCATTCCCTGACAGATCAGAAATCACCAACGAGTAGCCGGTTGGTTGGGGGCATACGCATTGGAGCCAGAAATGTGACTTTGGCCTGTGAAAGAGGGAGGGGAATGCCAAGAGGTCAAAAAGTCTGGAAGGAAACCAGGTCCCACAGTCACCTAGCAGATCCCAAGGGCCCCACTGGCCAAGCACCCAGGACAACACCAGCTACTTACTCCGATGGGCTGCATCTGAGTGTGCTCCTAAGATGGGGTGTGTGTGCAAAATATTTCTGGGGGATTTCCACTAGACAGAATGGGATGATTCAGTTATCTGGACATTTTAGAAGAATTGCTTAATCCCTGATAATGAGCAAAGTGATTTTCTACTGTGCAGATACTTTGATGTTAGAATAACTGATATTACCACTTTCAGTGTGTCCTGAGGGCACACTGTCTTTCACCTACACTGCATAAATGTTTCCACTGGACAGCAGGCACTGGCATTTCTCCCACAGAAGTGCTCTTCTGAAAAGTCCTGCATCAACACCTGCACCACCAGCCGGGGAACTCCAGGGAGCCCGAGCAACTACTATGGGATGTACCCTGCCTTGGGCCTGGGAATGGCACCAGGCAGAGAACCTTATTTCCTGGGTCACAGGGGGCAGGAATTAGCTGCTGGCCGCCTGCCCTGACTAGAGAGGACGCCTAGTGCTCAGCTGGCAAGTTTCTCTGACACTAGGCAGAGGAAAAGTGTGAAGCTGCAGCACCTCCCTCTCCTAGGCCCTCAGAGGCGGGGATTAATGTGTCTCCTGGAAAAGCCCTGAGTTCCTGAGATGCCATCATTCTCTTTATCTAATCTCACCCTTCCTGCTCTGTGTGGCTCCTTAGCCAGGGGCCACCTTCAAGTCTAATGGGTGCAAAGACAAAGCAAGGCCTACATTCCTCACCTGCTGGGTCTCCGTGACAGAATCTCCGTGAATCAGAGATTCTATAAATTAAGAAAAACAAACTAAACCCAGTAGATGGCAGACAGGGGAATCTAGAGGTCTAAGGAAGCTGGCAGTTAAATCTGAGTGTTAGGCAGGCGGCAAATGAAACTAGACAGACATTTATTTTGCGTTTGATTTCACTGGTTCAAATGTCTACGTGCTGGAGTAAACCCACTTGCCTCTCTTCAGGGCTCTTCCTCTGTAGTACATTAACCTGGCCGAGGATGGCATATGCCACTGTTGACTCCTGGTCCTCCAAGGCCTAGGAGGCTCACCCCACAGGCAGGGCCTGGAGCCACAGCAAACTCAGAAGAAGGCCATAGGTACAGTCTCAGTGACATCAGACATTAGGCTGATTCCTGAGGCATCGCTCCTGTCTCCCAGGACAGCAGGGTCTGATGCTCTGGTAAGTAGCTACCAGGTCACAATCACATGACCACTGCAGAAACATCACCCCCAGCTGGTCCAGGTTCCAGCCAGTTTCCTCTGGGCAGCATGTTACAATGGACTCCCTGCCTTTTTGTTTTGATCATCCAAATCTAGCTTCAAAGGGCTCCAAAACGTCCTCGCCACATCTGGACCTGAAAGCAAGAGCTGATTTTTAAGAGTGAGATTCTTATTGCATTTGGACAAAATGAATAATGTGCCTTTCATATTTTCTTTGTATTTCTCTTCAATAGTTGCTTGACCCAACATCTTTCTGTCTGCTCTATACAATGAAAATACAAACTAAATGAGAATAGAAAAAATAATTAAAGCATTAAATTGTACAAATTACAAATCTGTTCCAAAATATACTTACATTAAATAAAATACGCATTTCAATAAGAGATCTACAGTGAATGACTATGCATTCTGGGAAGCTTCACAACATCTAGGCAGGGCCAACATTCGTGAAAGAAGCTAAGAGATTTTGCATCCAATCACAGTTTGTAGCGGGTGTCTTATTGCCAATCTGCAAGTTACACTGAACACATCATTAGCATCGCTTGTGCAGAAAACCAATTTTGTTTGGGAAAAGGGAAAGCAAGCTCTGGCCTCAATTTTGAGTTCATTACAACTTCTTAAGAATTTCACCAACAGCCTATACAGTACAAGTTCAAAAAAGTAAACATGTTAAGGTAAGCAGACAACTCTTCAGAAGCCCAAACACATTTTCTTGCTGTATTTATGTTGAATTCTCCATCTACAATGAGCAGTCATGAAGATGGTCTTCTTCAGGGCAACATGGTCACAGGACCGGGGCAATCCAGGGGACTGAGAGGGAGCATGAGGACGGGAGAGGGGGCTACCTCTTGCTGTTTCACGTTAGAGACAAACTGTAACACAGTCCATGGGCCTGCAATCGTCCCCTTTTATCATCTGGCATAACGCTTGATGTAGTCATCCACTTTATTCCGGAAGTCCTCCTGTGGAGTAAAAGCATTGGGGACAGAAAGAAGAACAGGAAGAGTGAGTGAGTGAGTAAAGCAGCGCTTCAGGGACAAGTCAGATCCATCAGCACCAAGGCCCCCTGTGGTTGCCAAGGTGGTAGAAGGACTGGGACCTTGAGGAGTCTGAGTGCCATTTGCCACGACCCAGGTGCCTACTGCATGCAAGACACAGTGCTGAGTGTGCTGAGGGGGGGAGCATGCGGAAGGCCTGAGTGGGAGGGACCCTCAGGGGGCACCTATCCCTCCTCATTTCCAGATGGGGAAAGTGGAGCCCAGAAAAGTGTGGTCAAGGTCACAAAGCCAAGACTCCTTTGGCCACAATGGGTCTGAGTCACAGCTACTGCTCTCAGGAAGACCCTTGTTTCTGTATTTGTCTTGTTAGAATGATTTCCCTGGATGCTGCTACCTATTTAAAATGTGCCTGCTCGTCACAGCCCATGTACAGCCCCCCATCTCTTCTGGGCAGGATGACTACACCCTGCCCGGAAGAGAGCTGGGTGTGCCACAGAGCTCCATCCTCATGCATTGAAGTGCAGGTGGCCAGTGACCAAAGGCGGTGTGGACCTAGGAATCACCCCAGGCCAGTATGGGTGGAACAATCTCAGATCTGGGCCACTGTCAGGTTTGTCCCTGGATCTGGTATCCCCAAGGTTACGAGTAAAATCCCATGGGATCGTATGAGCCGTAAGAGTGACTCGGAGCTCTTAACCCTCTCACTCCCACAACACAGCTGCTGGGTCTCGGATGTCGCCGCAGGATCACACTACTTCAGTCACATCAATGCCATGCAGCCCCCACTGCACAGGGAACACAGCACAGTTACCACAGTTCTTAGTGGGCATGAGTTCCATTTCCTTAGCTAAGCCTCAGTCCTCCTGTGTAAGCCTCAGTCTAGCCTCTTTGCTGATTCCACTGCATAATCCCGACACCTGGCAACGTGCAGGGCACACCCAGGCACTTGGTGTATACCTCGCTGCTGCCACGATGCCCTCTCGCAGGGGAGACCCTGCCTGGAGCATGGTCCTGGCCAGCTGGGCACCAGGTGCCTGCCCTCCTGCCACACCCTTAATTAGCACAGTGACCCTTTCCAGGGCCGGCAAGTTCCCAATTTGAAGCTATGGATATGGTCCCATGATTTTCTCTGGTCTCAGGGTGAGAAAGTGGAGTGTTCTGAGTCTACCGAGGTGCCTCTGCCTTGCCAACTTCCCTATTTGTCTACAGGATGGCGTTTGCAGCCTCCCACATGGGCCTTTACCCCGCAACAAAGGGGAGCTGTGCAGAAACCCTATCTGCCCTTTTACAAAACCTTCTCAAGGCCATTTCCACAGTCCCCAGAGCCAGACAATACTGTCAGCTCACAAGGACCCTGCAAACGCTTACAGGATGTAAAATGAAGACCCCATAAATGCCCCTGCCTCTCCATGTTTTGGAGGACAAAAGATGCCATGTACTCTTAGTTGCCCTGTTCACCTCACCCAGCATAGAGCCCAGCATCCATGCCTGCAGCAGGCCCCATGCTCCAGCCTCTGCTGCCTCCCTCCTCCTCTCCTACTGCAAGGGACACAAAGCACAGGGCCCAAGTGAAAACCACAGACTCTGGAGCCACACAGAGGAGGATCCAAGTCCTGGGCTCTGCCTCCGACGGGCTACTCAACCATGGCGAATCTCAGCTTCTTGGCAGCTGTGTCCTCAGCAGCAAAACAGGGATCATAATGGTATCCGGCCCAAGGGGCTGTTGTGAGAAACAAGTGCACTCTGTGTCAAGTGCATGGAAGCGCGCCCGGCTCCTACTCTTCCATTCCTCTGACCTGCGCCAGTCATAATGGCCTCTTTTCTCTGCCCTGACCTCTGCAGCACGTTCCCGCCTCGGGGGCTTTGCACTAGCAGCCAAGGTTTTCTGGAGCGCTCCTCTCTCACCACCCGGCCCTCTGTGGCCCGCTCTCCACCTCACATGCTGTGTTTGTTCACCTATTTTTTTTTTTTCATTTTAATTTTCATTTTTTTTTTTTTGAGATGGAGTTTCGCCCTTTTTGCCCAGGCAGGAGTGCAATGGTGCAATCTCAGTTCACTGCAACCTCCGCCTCCTGGGTTCAAGCGATTCTCCTGACTCAGTCTCCCAAGTAGCTGGAATTACAGGTGCCTGCCACCATGACTGGCTAATTTTTGTATTTTTACTAGAGACGGGGTTTCACCACGTTGGCCAGGCTGGTCTTGAACTCCTGACCTCAGGTGATCTGCCCACCTTGGCTTCCCAAAGTGCTGAGATTACAGGCGTGAGCCACCGCATCTGGTCGTGTTTGTTCGCCTATGCTCCGCCTCCTCCTGCTGGAATGTGTGTGCCACAGGGACAGGGAATGTCATTCCCAGTCATCCCGAGCACTTCGCACCTCCACTGGCACATAAGTGGCCACCAACCAAACAGGTGATGAACGAGTGGACATAAGGAAGCAGCGCTCAACAACTGTGACTATTACTCCGCATGAAGACATGGGTGGGGCTGCGGCACTGCTTAGGCTTCATGTGGAGGCATCACTGTTTGGAGATATTAGGTCCATTTTACTGGGGCTAAAAGTGTATCAGTTGCAAAGTCTTATTTCATACAAATCAGGAATATGAAATCTTATTTCATACAAAGAAAGGTAAAATGGAAGACATCTCTCCACCTGGAGCTGTGGGAGCGCCCCTATTGCCATCACTTTCTATCTGACAAGGCTTGGTCCACAAGGGCTAGTCATTGCCAGCAACAGCAGACAGGAGTACAGCCACAAATGCCTGCAAGGGGTGGGCCAAGGGGCACATTTGCCCAGGGCTTGTCACTGCAGTACCAAGCCCAAGGCTTTGCCAGACAACACAAGCCCATCAGAGCCACTGATGGACGGCAGGGGTCAGGGACTGACTGCTCTCATGGGGAGCTGTGGGCACAGGGCTGCCTCACACCACTGTTATTTCTCTTGAGGACCCCTGCTGCCCCAGCCTTCAAGACAGAGCTCGCCTCCTCGGCAGAACACCAGCCTCAGAGATGGTCTGCTCTGCCCGCCTGCTTGCACTGCACCACTCCCCATGCCCACTGTGCCTGCCACTTGTTTTGTGAGTCTCAGCAGGATGCATGCTGGGTGGCACTTCTCTCGCCTCCCTGTTGGAGGTGCTCCTGCCCACTCTTTGGGGCCGTGGTCAGGCAGTACCTCCTGGTCTGAACTTAGGCTCAAGACTGTAGCGAGGACTTGGCAGGGCACATTTCAAACACCCTATTCGGTAGTGGCACATAGTAGGTCTAACTGACATTAACAGAAGCCAAGGCGCTGAACATTCTGCACGATGTCTAGAACTAGATAGAGGGGTTTTAGAATGGTGTTCAAAGCTACATCAGGTTGGGTGTAGTAATCCCAGCATTTTGGGAGGCTGAGGCGGGTGGGTTGCTTGAGGCCAGGAGTTTGAGACCAGCATGGGCAACATGGTAAAACCCTGTCTCTACTACTAAGAATACAAAAATTAGCCCAGTGTGGTGGCGCGCGCCCATAGTCCCGGATACTCGGGAGGCTGAGGCACAAGAATTGCTTGAACCTGGGAGATGGAGGTTGCTTCTGGAGATGGAGGTGAGCCAAGATTGCACCACTGCACACTCCAGCCTGGGCAACAGACTCTGTTTCAAAAAAAAAAGCAACTTCAGCCAAACGAACAACGGTGGCTGACCGACTGCCACAATGGCAAGGCTGCCACAATGGCAAGGCTGCCGTGGGGAAGCTGGTGCAGGTAATGGAATGTGAGGTTCTACCACCAAATCCAGCCAGAACCCTTCACCTAAGCTGAGCTACCTCGGTGCCAGCCACACACGACCTGCCTCTGCAGGCTCCTGCTCCATGTGCTTTGCACTGGGCCAATGTTAAAGTCATTTCAGACCCCCTTTCCTGACAGCACTTCCCTTCCTCAAGGCTTGTATGCTTTCTTTTATCAGACAGTTAAAACCACTGCTGCCTTGCTGCTCAAGCACAGTGGAAAAGTGACATTCACCGACTATAACTCTTTCAGCTTGGTTTTGTTGTATTTTTTTCTTCCCAGTGAATTTTAATATATTGTTTCTAGGTAAACTGTCTTCCCTAACAGGTGTCTTACTGGAAGACCTCAATGTGGCTCCTGAAATGAATGACTGATCATTTACGCTCTGCATTAGACGAAAAAACCTTTTAGAAGAGGAATTGAAGATTAAAAGTAATGAATAGGGGGAGCTCTCTGAACCTTTACAAGCTCAGGGTGCTGCCCTAAAGATTAAATAAATAAATAAAAATTAAAAACAGTAATGAACAGGATCTCATTATTTTTGGGTAAAAATCACAGTCAAGTTTGTATGAATGTGTACGAGCTCAGCAAAAGGTGTGGAAGGATAAGGTGGGCCGCTGGGGGTCAGGAGGGTGCTGGTGGGTGTGACACTGTCCATTCTCCTTCTCTGTTCCTACCTTTTATTTATTTATTTAAAGATGGGGTCTCACTCTGTCACCCCGGCTGGAGTACAGTGGCACAATCTTGGCTCACTCAACTTCCTGGGCACAAGCAATACTCCCACCTTAGCCTCCTGAGTAGCTGGGACCACAGGCATGTGCCACTATGTCTGGCTGATTTTTGTAAAGACAGAGTTTTGCCATGTTGCCCAGGCTGGTCTCAAACTCCTGAGCTCAAGCAATCTGCCCACCTTGGCCTCCCAAAGGTTGGGATTACAGGTGTAATCACAATGCCACCATGCTAGTGCTATACCTGTTTTAAATTACTCATACTAAATTCTACTAGGAAATCACATCAAAGAAAAAGCACTTCTCAGCTGGGTGCCGGGGCTCATGCCTGTAATCTCAGCACTTTGGAAGGACAAGGCAGGAGGATCGCCTGAGGCCAACAGTTCAAGACCAGCCTGGGCAACAAAGCAAGACTCCGTCTCTACAAAAAATAAAAGTAAAAAAATTAGCTGAGTGTGGTGTCATGCACCTGTAGTCCCAGCTACTCGGGAGGCTGAAGTGGGAGGATCACTTGAGCCCCGGAGGTAGAGGCTGCAGTGAGCCACTAATACAACACTGCACTCCAGCCTGGGTTACAGAGTGAAACCTTGTCTCAAAAAACAAAACAAAACAAAACAAAAAACAAAAAAAATAAACACACACCAATTCTCTCTAACCTTGGGTAAAGCATTTTCCTGAGGTTACATACATTTACTATACCATATTGTTTACAAACTGCTTTGAATTCCAGCTTTGCATCCCACCACTCTCAATTTCTCATTTATCCAATCAAGAGACAGTAGTAATCATCTTTGTGACAAGTATATTAACCTACAATAAGCCTGTTACTGGCTCACCTTGTCCCGCAAATGATGTTCTGCAGCTTCAATATTCAGTGGATCATCAAAATTCAAAAGATCCTTAAAAAGAGAGAAACTTAAAGTAAACACTGGAAGAATTGCTTTTCTGCTGTTAAAAGTCTTCTCTTCATGGCACAGTAAGAGAAGTCTAATTAGCAAATGGCAGACCAAACTGAAGAGCTGAGAATCCCACTAAGAACTCAAGTGCTTATGATATGGAAGTATCGAACATGTGGGCATTTTTTTCAAAATGGTGACTGACAACTGACTGAAAGAAGTCAGAGATATGTTGACATGCAGTTCTACAAAGTTTGGTGAAGATGGAGTAAACTGCAATCACATTCATTTCTGATGCTATTTGTGATAACTGGAGAATGAAAACCACTCTCATTAAGTATTTCCAAATAAAAATCCCCTTCTTTTCCATAAAAATTATCTTTTTCTTTTGTTTTGGAATTAACAGCTTTGACTTTTTGAGCCCATGGGTTCTCTTGGGGCCTTCCCTGGACTTTCCTTTCTCTGCTTCACCAAGCCTCCCATGCAGTCAGTAGGGACAACGTCTGGAACCCGAGCAAATTGCATGGTAGTGTCACTAGGCTCATGTCCCCAGACTCAGGAGAGGGTGCCAGACCCATTCTCCCCTAGAAAAGCACTGCGACGGCTATGCCCCTCAGCCCAAGAAGCACTCTGGACTTTGGACCAAGGCCGCATCTTATCTTCACACTGCTCACACCTCTTGGTGAGAATCAGAGCGGCTTGCTTGGCCGGGGATGGTGGCTCATGTCTATAATCCCAGCACTCTGGGAGGCTGAGGCGGGCGGATCACCTGAGGTCAGGAGTTTGAGACCAGTTTGGCCAGCATGGTGGAACCCTGTCTCCACTAAAAATACGAAAATCAGCCAGGCATGGTGGCGCATGCCTATAATCCCAGCTACCCAGGAGGCTGAGGCAGGAGAATTGCTTGAACCCAGAGGGGGATGTTGCAGTGAGCCGAGATGGCACCACTGCACTCCAGCCTGGGCGACAGAGCAAGACTTGGTCTCAAAAACAAAAAAAAAAAGAAAAAATCAGGGGGCCTCAATCTGTCCTTATGATGAGTCATGGCTTTCCAATGCAGGCTATAGGATGGATCATTGCCAAGACAATCATATTTCTCTTCAGGAATGACGTTAAATTTGGGGACAATGTTCCTGGAGATTAATATGGCTGTGACCATTAAAATGTTATAAAATAGCAAAGAAAAACTGTAAATCTCTATAGTCATTCACAGTTGGAAAATTAGATTCCAAGTCCTAGAAAAAGGCAAAAATGTAAAGTACATTATTAAAGACTGTATCAGACACACAAAATTTCTTATCTTCTTTACTGTATGTTAGACCTAAGATAAATGAGTTGATCAGAATAACCATTAAAGACTTAATTAGCACTTTTTTTTTTTTTTTTTTTTGAGACGGAGTCTCGCTCTGTGGCCCAGGCTGGAGCGCAGTGGCCGGATCTCAGCTCACTGAAAGCTCCGCCTTCCGGGTTTACGCCATTCTCCTGCCTCAGCCTCCCGAGTAGCTGGGACTACAGGTGCCCGCCACTTCGCCCGGCTAGTTTTTTGTATTTTTTTAGTAGAGACGGGGTTTCACCGTGTTAGCCAGGATGGTCTCGATCTCCTGACCTCGTGATCCGCCCGTCTTGGCCTCCCAAAGTGCTGGGATTACAGGCTTGAGCCACCGCGCCCGGCCTAATTAGCACTTTTGATTGGCTTTTTCAGAATTTACTGAGAGCACTTAGAGATGGGAAGTTAGTGTGACTAGGAATTTCGCTCTTGTTGCCCAGGCTGGAGTGCAATGGCGTGATCTCGGCTCACTGCAACCTCCGCCTCCTGGATTCAAGCGATTCTCCTGCCTCAGCCTCCCAAGTAGCTGAGATTACAGGCGCCCGCCACCATGCCTGGCTAATTTTTTGTACTTTTTTTTTTTTTAGTAGCTATGAGATTTCACCATATTGTACAGGCTGGTCTCTAATTTCTGACCTCAGGTGATCTGCTGGCCTCGGTGCCTCCCAAAGTGCTGGAATCACAGACATAAGTCACCGTACCCAGCCAAAAAAATTTTTTTTAAGTTCAAGGAGTCAGCGTTTCTTTCCTCCCATTAATTCCCCTGCAGCAAGTCGCCAGGCAAAACCTACTCAGAGCCAAGGAACCTGGGACAGACATGGTGGGCTCCAGAAAAAATCATCATGGTGGCTGATGACAATGACGGCATGTGGGCCCCTAGAAGTGCCTGAGTTCACACCTGTTCTCTTTGGCTCTCTCAATCAAATCTAGAGATGCCAAGGCTCAATATTACAATGGAGCACAACGGCCAGGCAGATTTCAAATTAGACTCCAGAAATAAAACTTTATTCACTTCAATGAAAAAGCCAAAGACAGAAGCAGAACAAAGTGGCTGAGACCAGCAGAAACTGTCAAGTCCAGGTCTCCATCAGGTAAGGCCTCCCACGGAGATTCAGGGAGATCCTGAAATCACTGGAAGTGCTTGGTTTCTCTGCTTGTGTGATAGACATTCACCAGCTAACATCAGACAGAAAGACAAAAGGTAGGCAGGGACTCAGTTTACTTTGAGGCTCTGCTTTTGCTGAAGATAAGAACACTGTGCCCTCAGATGATGGGACAAGGAAGAGCAGACCCGCCCCTAGTTTAACTGAGTCCTGCAGGTGCCTCTGCTGTAGGCAACAGCCAGTGACCCACATGACACAGGCTAGGAGGATGCTCCTAAAACAGCCCCCTGGCCTGGGTGGACTATCCAAGATCATAGAGGCACCCTTAGGTTTTATCAAAATAGCAAAAACTTTTTTTTCACAAACAGATCTCTGAAGCTTATTTCTTTAAAAGCACCTTTATGAATTAAAAAGTAAAAATTCAAAGGAATGTATAATATTGTATAAAAAAAATCCAACCAACAGCTTTTAGCTGAGTCCATTTAGCCTCTTCCTGCACTAGGGCCATTGTCTGAGAAATGCTATTTCCTGAGAACAGCAAACTTCAGCAGCTCATCACTGACAAAAAGACAACAACTCTGAGGTTCTGGACTCGTGAAAAAACCTTCAAGGCTGGGTAACCACAAAATCATCCACCCCAACCAGGACACCTGCGAGGTGACAGGGCCACTCCTTGGGCTGGCTAGTGTAGCCACAGGCACAGACATGGACTGGGCCAAGTGACCCCAGGGTAACAGCCACCCTGCTGGAAGGGGCTAAGGCAAGTGGAACCAACCTCATCCCCTAGAAACTGGGGTCAGCCACCTCAGCAGGGCAGAAGTGAGACTGCTGTAGCCCCTGCCCCAGACAACCTCCCCACGTGTCACTCCAAAGGCCCCTCATTCCCCACCTCACTATTCTACTTCTGACTCATAAAACAGAAACAGCAGAAAGGGGTAACTATGTAACTATTTGCATGGGGGGTTATTTTTTCATTTTTTTTTTTTTAGAGACAGGTCTTGCTATGTTGCCCAGGCTGGTCTTGAACTCATAGGCTCAAGTGATCTGCCTGCCTCAGTCTCCCAACGTGCTAGGATTACAAGTGTGAGCCACCATGCCCAGCAAGCATGTTTTTTGGGGGTTTTTGTGTGTATCTGTCTGTTTTTGAGGCAGATCTCTGTCACCCAGGCTGGAGTACAGTGGTACAATCTCAGCTCACTGCAACCTCTGCTTCCCGGGCTCACGCAATTCTTCCACCTCAGCCTTCCAAGTAGCTGGGACTACAGACATGTGACACTATGCCCAACTAATTTTTCTATTTTTTGTAGAGACTGGTTTTGTTACATTGCCCAGGCTGGCCTCGAACTCCTGGGCTCAAGTGGGGATCCGCCCAAAGTGCCAGGATTACAGGCGTGAGCCACTGTGCCCACTCCACATTTCATTTTTTAACATGGTTTTGTGTTAACGTTAATGTAATGTCTAAAACCAGCAACAAGGAAATCGAGAAAAACTTGGGATTTTGATCACTGTACTTACAGTAAACAAAGAGTTTAATCCCCAAACGACATCCTGAAATAAAAAAGAAAACAGAAAACAAGTTTCAGGCCATTGTGCACCTGTATGCATCTGTAAACCCATGATCAAGAAATATGCATTGTACTGTATCAAAACCTGTCTTCAGCATGGCTTGTTTTTCTCAAGATAGAAAATTAAAATAACTTGTCTTCAAGTGTAACAACAAACTCTGGAAAATTCAAAGAGGTGAGCAGTCTCTGGTAGTGAATATAAAATCAAAGACAGCATCAGCTGCCCTCCCAGTCAGACCTGACAAGCCTAATTCTGCACGACAGGGCCCGCAGGCCAGTGTCTGCACAGGGGCTCTACCTTGAATCACCTCTTAGCTGTTACCACCAAATATGGTTCTGACTTCTAAAAAGTCACCTTCAAAATAAAGTCTGTTGTTTTTACATCTACTGCCCCTTGCAGTCGTAGATAAGTTAATTACACCTTATCCTATTAAGTTTTCTTAATGATTTTGCGTTAGTTATTTAAAGAATAATGGAAGATTCACAATTCAAGGATCAGAGATTTTCTTTTTTTTTTTTTTTTTTTGAGACAGAGTCTCGCTCTGTCACCCGGGCTGGAGTGCAGCGGCTGGATCTCAGCTCACTGCAAGCTCCGCCTCCCGAGTTTACGCCATTCTCCTGCCTCAGCCTCCCGCTGGGACAGGGTTTCACCGTGTTAGCCAGGATGGTCTCGATCTCCTGACCTCGTGATTCGCCCGTCTCGGCCTCCCAAAGTGCTGGGATTACAGGCTTGAGCCACCGCGCCCGGCCCAGAGATTTTCATTAAATAAAACTGAAAGCCAGAGTTGTTCTATCTGTACTGACTTGCTATCTGTGAATCACAAATTCATTCTCCATTTTCCTCTTCATCAACTCAAGAGTTTCGTCCTTTTTAGGCCTATTCTCACGCTCCTCCCCTACTCTTTGCTAGTTGGTAATTTTATTTGCCCTTCTCTGTTTTCTCTAGTCCATCAATCCATCCACCCACCCATCCCTGACCTTCCGATGTGAGCCAGGCCTAGGGTTGGAGTGTGGGTCAAGGTGAGCCCTCAGCCTGAGGAGGGGGATGGACAGGCGGGCAGGTCAGCAGGCCAGCACTGTTCACGAGACGTATTCCCCAGAGCACCCACCCTGGGAGGAGAGGCTCCGGAGGCAATGACAGCCATCTGAGCCCCAGGGGAGCAGGAGTCTGCCAGGGAGAGAGGGCTGGAGGAGAGGGCCACCTTCCAGGTAGAGACACGGCCTGCAGAGGGAAAGTTTTGAGAGGGAAGGACATTTCTAGAGCGTGGGGAGAGGCTAAGAAAAGGGTGTGGGTTGCCCATGGTGGCAGAGACTACAGCTTGGAGGAGCTCGGTCAGGACTGCATGCAGTCTGCAGTGTTCCCTGATGCAGGGCCAGGGCCAAAAGCCTCTTCCTGTGCTGTTCCCCTAGGGTCCCTGCTTGGTGTTAGGTACCCAACACCTGACAGTCTTCTCTGGCCATAGGGAGTAGTCTGCACATCAATTTGCTGCTCCTTCTCCAACACCTAGTGGCCAGAAGAGCTCAAGACATTCCTGTTGAATGAATGGTGGCCATGAGGTTTCCTATGTGGCGAGTGGTTTGGTGGTGAAGCCTGCAGTTTGGGCTCCTATCTCTGGTTCTAGAATGGTGCCCGGCAAAGCCAACAAGGATGCTCATCCGGCCCAAACTGACTGAGGTCAGTGACTGGCTAAGTAGCCCAGGCAGCAGGGAGAAGAGGAGGCAGGTTGTGTCTGGCCACTGGTGTGGATGTGACAGGCAAGGACATGTGCTGCTTTCTCAGGAGGCTGGCTACTGCAGGGAGAGGACCACAGGGACAACTCATGATCAAGGCACAGACTCTACCTTTAATGTTCTTGTGGGAGCCCAGCCAGTGCCATCAATCGAATGTTCTCTCAGTAAACTGAAAAAGACAAACACACAGTGGTTAGTGAGGAGCAGCCACAGGTGCCTGCACGCTGCCGACTAGTCCTCTTGGTGCGTGTTTTGTCTTTATGCCATGCAGGAAAACTACTTTTTATTAAACCCATCCTTTCCTCTGTGGCTTCTCAGTTTCCTCTTGCTGAGGAAGGCATTTCTACCTCCAAGGTTATATACATATTCAAGTATAACGTCTTGTGTTATGTTTGTCTATTTGTTGTAATACTTGACATGGAAGTTTTAGGCAGAGAAAAAGCATGTTTAAAACAACACACAAAGAACATCTGTCAATTTAATGTTCAGAAAATGGCAATGGTGGCTGGGTATGGTGGCTTATGCCTGTAAGCCCAGCATTCTGGGAGGACGAGGTAAGGTGGGAGGATCGCTTGGGTCCAGGAGTTTGAAACCAGTCTGGGCAACACAGTGATACCCTGTCTCTACTAAAAATTAAAAATTAGCCAGGCATAGTAGTACACGCCTGTAGTCCCAAAGGCGGGAGGACTGCTTGAGTCCAGGAGTTCGAGGCTGCAGTGAGCTGTGACGGCGCCCCTGTACTCCAGCCTGGGAATAGTGTGAGGCCCTGTCTCCAAAAGGAAAAAAAAAAAGAAAAGAAAATGACAATGGCAACAAAATGACAAGATGACAACAGGAGTAACTGAAGCTTAGAGCTTATTATGTGTATGTCAGGCACAATCCTAGGTGCTGTGCCATTAAATTCACTTAATGCCTATAACCACCCGTGAAGGAAGGATCACTGTTTCCCTGTCTTATACAGGAGGAAACCAAGGCACAGAGAAGGCAGGCCCAAGGGCACATGCCTCATGAACAGTGTTGTTCCTCCAACCCAGGCAGCTCACGGGCACCAACATTCTGAAACACTGTTGATGCAGGTTAACAACAATGGGAGCTCTGAGCGTATGACATTTTAATAACTGGGTTTTTTTTTTTAAGTTCAAAAGAAAATGCTTGAGGATAGAAGATTAATGCACAATTCTGAATTTCAATCACTCCTTAGGTGAGGGCCCATGCTCAGGGAAGGCACACCAGGATTCAGAGGTCCAGTGAGGCCCCATTTCTGAAGCTGGTACCTGAGAGTCCTGGTCCTGACTGTCTATCAGCTGTAAGGCACACCATATACTCTCATGGAAATGATCATTCCAGTGCTCACTTCCGCAGCACATATGCTCAAACTGGGATGATACAGAGAAGATTAGCATTTTCACAATAATCTCAAAAAGTAAAAAAAAAATTTAAATAATTTTAAAAAGATTAAATGATCATTCCATACTTTGAAAAAGTCTAATTTATTGCCAAACTTCCTTCTGGAGATAAAATTACTTTTGCATTTGTTGAATTATTATGCTGTGGCTTTGATCTGTCCATAAAATATCAGGCTGTAGAGGCTGTAATTGTTACCTCTGATAAACTTTTTTGAATTAGAGCATGTTGAAATTCACAAAAGTCAATTTAGATCAGGAGAAAAATATGTAGAGTTTGAATCAAAGCTATAATCTTAATTGTCTATGAAGAGCAGTTAAAAAAAACAGATAACCTTAAATTGACCATTAAAATTTACTTTTGCCTTAAAAAGAAAAAACGAAGGCCGGGCGTGGTGGCTCAACCCTGTAATCCCAGCACTTTGGGAGGCCGAGACAGGTGGATCACGAGGTCAGGAGATCGAGACCATCCTGGCTAACACAGTGAAACCCCGTCTCTACTAAAAAAATACAAAAAACTAGCCGGGCGAGGTGGCGGGTGCCTGTAGTCCCAGCTACTTGGGAGGCTGAGGCAGGAGAATGGCATGAACCTGGGAGGCTGAGCTTGCAGTGACCTCAGATCCGGCCACTGCACTCCAGCCTGGGCGACAGAGCGAGACTCTGTCTCAAGAAAAAAAAGAAAAAAGGAAAACTCAAATCACATACCCTACCAACTGGGTGGATGTCTTTCTACCCAATAGAGGTATTGGTGACCTGTGGATGTGAATCGTCAACTTCTGAATAACTTTTTTGGGAATCAAGTCAAATCCTAGTGGCTATATTTTGTTACTAGAGTCGAAGAATTATTTCTGATCTAGCTAATCATTTTCTTATATAGATCTTAATGCAACCTTCAGTTATATATTTGTCATTTATTTATTGAATGCCTGTTTCATCCATAAAAGCAGGGAATTCTAATTCTTCTGCCAGTGCCTAAGTTCAATCAACATTAGCTGAATGAAGGAGAAGGAAGCTCACCCTGAGCTTTGCTGTCAACAGCACAGCCAGAGCAGGAGGGCTTTGCATCTGGCCGGGGTAGGGAATGGGGAGGCAAGGCCGGTCCCAGCATGTGGTGGTCACTGGTCTGGACAGCAGTGAGGCCCATCAGGGGTGCAGTGCCCCCAGTCACTGAGGAAGTTCTAGCCTGGCCTCACAGAGGACAGTCCCAGCAACAGCTCAGGAGACAGAGACACTCGGCTGTCAGAGATGTCATTAAGCAAGGAGACAGAGGACACCCCAGGAACTGTAATAGAAGCTTAGGCTCTAGGAGAAGCTTCGACTGAGCTCTTGACCTAGGCCCTCCAGTCCCACAGACATGGAGCCTCTGACCTTGTGTCAGAGCAGGGGAAGGGTCCCTGCTGGGACAACAAGGTGGAGCCAGGGCAAATCTCTCTAAAAGAGGAAGGTGCTCCTGTGTGCCAGAAATGAAAGGCCCATGGAGCACCAGGCATCCATCAGTCCTGCTGTGGGAAGGGCCTGATTAGCTGCTGTCCAGTGGTCACCACAAACCAGAGGTGTGGCTGGGCTTTTCTTTCCCTTTATTCAGGACACACCATAAAGCTGCCACTGGACACTGTCTGCTTTTCACTAACAAGGTGGTCCCTGTACATCAGTCTGACACATTATTTCCTTAGATTAAATCCCTAGAAGTGCAGCGGACAAGTCCAAGGGTACATACAAGTTAAAGGTAGTCTACATGGCTGAAGGGCCAATGAAAGGTGTGCAAATATACACACCCTCCAACGAGAGAGCCTGCTCGCTCTCTGTCACACACTCCCTGCCCCACCACCAAGTATCTACCTTTGTGCCTGCCAATCTGATAAGTGGTAAGCCACACCTCATGGTTTTCTGCACCTTTCTCTGGTTACCGATGAGAGTGAACATCTCCTCAGATATTTACTGCCCACTTTTATTTCTCCTTTTATGAATCACCTGTTTGTAGCCAATGCCACATTTTTCCGGAGGACGTATCCATCTTTTTTTAATGAATAGTAAGGACTATTTACATACGAAGGATTTTAATCCAGCTGATCATTTCTCCTTCCATTTTGTGTTTTTAATTTTTATGTGGTCAAATCTGACAATCTTTTTCCTTAAGATGTCTGGCTTTTATATCAGGATACCATCTGTTTATCCTTATCAGGCTTTGCTAATCATCTGATTTCCCAGAAGATGGCAAAAAGGACAAGAGAGCTTCCTATTCTGCACCCAATTCTGAATAAGGCAGGGGCAAGACAGGTAAGTAGAGTATGGCCCCCCAGAAAGTGAGCCAGGTGTCCTCACAAGCACAGGAGGAAGCGGGGCAGTGGGGGCCTGGGCCAAACTCATTTATAACCTGCAACTAAAGATAGTGGAATTTTAACATTTCAATACGCAAAGGACAGATACTTCAAAGAGAAGATGCTTTTTTAAAAAAGGTATGTCTGGTAAAATGTATTTTTAACTATCTATGAAAAATGAGGCTGATACTGAAGAAAGGGAGCAGTATATACAAAAATGAAAGGGGCAAATGGGCACTAACTGTACTTGTGAAGAGAAAGGCATCCTGAGGTAAGATTTCCAGCAGCCAGAGTTTACACATTTCCTTTCAAAGGTGACTAGTGTTTACTAAGGAGAGAGGAACGAAAGAAAAGAGATACGGAGGTTGAGCATGAGAACTGACTTAGGCCACTAATTGCATGAGAACTGACTTAGGCCACTAATTGCATTTCATGTCAAAAGTAGGAGAAATGTGCTAAGAAAACACTTTGTGCCTACTTTCCAAGCTGGCTAAGTGTGAGGCACATACGGATCAAATGCCTAGCTTAAAGTCCCACAGCTGCCCCGGGCGGCGGGGCGGGGGCAGCAAGCTGGACTCAGGTCCAGGTGGTCTGATATCAAAGCCCCTGCAATCAACCTCGCTGCCTTAAAGTGATGAAAGGGACAAAGCGCAAAAAAAAATAAAGCCTAAACGTGAAACTTACTTTAAAAACCAACCAATCCACCCATACATCTTTTCCAGCAGCCTTAGGAGGAGAAATCACTGATCCCTGATGTTCTGCCCAGGCCAGGGATCAGGGACACAAGTCACAGCAGACACGAAGCTCTGAGAGGCTGCCTGCCCTAAGTGACCTGACACCTATTAGGACCATTTTGGTAGAGAGAAGGCAGCTTAAATACAAGTGCCCAAGGTTGTCTTAAGCCTGCTATCTACATTTTTTCTCCTGGGTATCTATTGTTAATCATATTTTCTCATCTTAGCTAAAATCAGCCACATGGAGGGAATGTGGTCTCTCATTTAAATCGGGGGGAACAAGGCAAGGGACCCCAAAGGTCCATCCTGGGCAAGCAAGGAGGCTGCACTATGAACTTGGTAGGGCTGTGGCCCCCAGAGGGCCATGAGAGGACACTGGTCTAGAGGCAGAAGGTAGGGTAGGGTTTGGGAGCAGGCAGGCAACCACAGCTACTTCAGCTGAGTTCAAGCCCGTCCTAATCTTGGGCATGCCTCAAAATCCCCTCTCAGAGGAGACAACATGTTTAAAAGCCCAATGCTCACACATGACACTCACGAATGTAGAAGAAAGAAAAGACAAGAAACTTACCTCAGACATATTTCCCCTGTCTCTGTGATGTTGGGGTGCCAGATCTTGGTCAGGCATTTCACTTTGGGAGGCTGCAACACAGAGAGAATGAGAGATCACACTCACAGTCTCTGCAAATCACATATCCAGGCCAGAGCCTTACCACATACCCTATCTAGACGCTTGTTTCACGGCTTACTCAGCGTGCAGTTTGACTCGCTGAGCATGTGTTCAACCTTGAATACTGGCTCACCTCACCCACGAGGCATGTGTTGATGGGCTGCGTCCACAAGGGCTAGTCTCAGCAGCAAAGTCTACCCCATGGGCTTCTGAGCACCTCTCTACGAGCCCCAAATGTCCTGCCAGCTGACAGTGCTGGTGACTGGACCTCTGTCACCTCCCACACCCCCTGGGTTTGGGACTGCAGGTATCCACAGTGCACTCTAGGGAATAGTTCTGCATCCTCTGGGCCCAAATCCAACCAGAAGCCCCAGATTCCTTTGCACTACAAGTTACTATGGCTGAAAGTTACTGCTCCTTGCAAGAACAGCCTGTTCCCTTTGCTGGATTTTTCTGAAGATGCTACTATCACATACATTTTCCTAGATGAAAGCCCTAGTCCACTTAATATTTAAAGGAGAGAAAGAGAATGAAAATGAATTTGTGGGGATAAAGTATATGAACATCATTTATGACTTGGCATGTTTGGATAAAGTTCTTTTAAGATTTTTCTAGGTCAGGCATGTGGCTCACTTAGGGAGGCCACCTAAGAGAAGAAAATATGATTAATGCCCAGGAGAAAAAAATCTCAGCACTTTGGGAGGTCGAGGTGGGAGGATCGCTTGAGGCCAAGGGTTTGATATCAGCCAGGGCAATATAGCAGGACTCTGTCTCTCCAGGAAAAAAAAAAAAAAAGAGCTGGGCATGGTAGCTCCTGCTTGTAGTCCCAGCTACTCAGGAGGCTGAGGTGGGAGAATCACTTGAGCTCAGAAGTTGTAGGCTGCAGTGAACTATGATCACACCATTGTACTCCAGCCTGGGTGACAGAGTGAGACCCTGCCTCCAAACCAGAAAACCAAACCAAACCAAACCAAACAGATGTCTCTGTTACAAAGGCAATCCGTACTCAAGAGAAAAGGACAACAGAAATGAAAAGAAATACGTAAATATATAATAAATTATGCTGTCTTTCACTTTTGCTTTTTATGTAAGAATATATACACTCCATCAAAATGCTACCCAGAAATTATGTGACACCTGAAGTACATGTGTTTATGCCTCTTTTCTAGGCCATATACATATTGTGCATGCAGCATGCTCATTTTTCTTTACAGAAGAAAGCTGTGCTACGTATGTTTTCGTTATTTCTGCCATCGTTTCAGATGGTGTCCTGCCTTCCATGGTACACCTGCCCGAGTTTAACAAGCACTTCCCTACCTCTGGGCCCTCAGGTTGCTTCCTCTTCTCCCAACTGTGCTCTATCAATGCCGGGTTCATCCTGGATGAAATGTTTCCTCAGGATGAAGCCCAGCAAGAGGATCTGCTGGTCAGAAACCCTAGCTTCTGACACACTGCTCATGTTCTTCAGAAGACGTGACACCCACCACCCCCACAACCTGCAGTGAGGGAGAGGGCCTCTTCTCCAGGACTTCCCACAGCAAGGTACCCTTGGTTAACATGCAGAAGTGTCAAATCACAGGATCTCATCAGAAAGGTCATCTCAAAAAGGAATCAACTCTTTGTGAAATGGGTAACATTTTCCCTGTGCATCCTCTGCTATTAATTTTTATTTATGATGTTTTCTGAGGAGGTTATTTTTGTAATCAAATTTTTATCTTTGATGCCATACTTAGAAAATACTTCACCATCCAAATATCGTCTTTAACTTTCTAGTAAACTTTTATAGTTTCATCTTTTTCTTTATTTGTATAAAGCAAAAATACTTTTTTGACACTCTAATGAGCATTGTTTCTAATTTCAAAATACCACAAAATCAGTAGATTCCAAAAAACTGATTAAACTGACTGTGTAAATCCATGTGTCTGAGGACAAAGAATTTAGGTTCAGAATGAGTTTAAATAAATTTCACATTGTGCTTTTCTACAAATAAATGGGAATGTATTTAATAGAAAGGAGCAACTGCATCTTTCCCTTCCACTGAGGCATTTGGGCTGCAGAGGGAAGGTCAGACTGCCATGAGGGGCAGGGCTGTGTGACCCCGCCTGGGTCACTGGATGGTGGCAGTCTAGTGCTAGGCTGAGTCACCAACTCTGTTTTTGCAGGAACCTAGAAAATTGGCAAACTCACTCTCCCTCCCAAGCAGGTGCCCCTTCTGTGGAGGCCCTCACACATGACCACTCAGCCTGGTGCTACCACATCTCCCAAAGGCTTGGGGGTATTCGCCCTTCCTCCTGTCCCCTTCACACCTTCCACAGTTTGACGTTAACACAGGTACCTACTTTTGTCAACGGTCCTCTTAACTGTGGTTCCAGAACAGAGGGCAAAACTCTGCACCTGGCTTCTCACACACATACTTTCCAAACTGAATTAGGCCCCTAGCCCCTTCCCCCAAACCCCAGTGGCCCACAGCTAGACAAACAATGCCCAGCCCTCCCACATTTCCCCTCAGTGCTTGGCATGGCCACCATCACTCACCCTGCCAGGAGTCTAATGTATGACAAATCTGGCCTTTCAAACCAATAGAGAACTGGGTTATTTGGTGGGCCACTGGCTACCCATTTGGAAAAACAGTGTTCCAGATGCATTAAAATTAAACATAAAAGAGAATTATAGGAGGACTAGAAGAAAATGTAGATGACCATCTTGGGGTCTGAAGGCTGCTTTAAGCATTTCATAACATACAAAACTCAAGCAATGAAACAAAAAAACAAAACTTGTAAAGACGGCAAATGCAAAACAAAGAATTTATAGCATAGCTAAAAAACCTAAGAAAAAAGTTTCACATACTTTGCATGTAAGGACTCTAGTAAACCTAGAAGAAAAACAAATATCCCCAATGGAAACATGGGCAAAAGACATAATAGCAGCTCATAAAAAATATAAACAGCTAATTAGTGGGAAATATTATTCAGCATCTGACTTAAGAAATGAAAATGCAATTGCTTGAACCTGGGAGACAGAGGTTACAGTGAGCTGAGACTGTGCCACTGGACTCCAGCCTGGGGGACAGAGCAAGACTCTGTCTCAAAAAAAAAAAAAAAAGACAACTGGATATTAAATGAGATACCATTTCCTCCCAAAATGGCAACAACAACAACAAAAAGGCAAACATTCTACCTTGGTAAGTGTTTAGGGAAAGGGAATTTTCAAACACTGACGGTGAGGATGCCAACTGACATTCCTCTTTGGAAGGTAATTTAATAGGATTTATCCAGAACCTTAAAATGGAGCATCAATTACTCAATACCCACAATGCCATGTCTAGGAACTGATCCAGAGGAAAGAGGCGGACAGACATAAGATGCATGCCCCAGACTTACCTCACAGCCCTATTTATTCTGGGGCAGCAGACCACAGCCTACAGACCAAATCCAGGCTGGGACTGTTTTCACATGGTCAAAGACTGGTTTTCACATTTCTAAAAGGTTGTTGAAAAAACAAAAAAGAATATGGGACAGAGACCATATATGGTCCACAGAGCCTAAAATATTTATTGCTTAGCCCTTTACAGAAAGTCTGCTTTATACTACAAAAGGTTGGTCAGCCAGTGACCAATGATAAAGGACTAGTTTAAATGACAGATCATACAAGGAAGTACTCTTATTAATGATGATGCAGTCGTGCATTGGCTGACATGAATGTGTACGTCCATCATATTATGATGGGAAAGCCCCGAGTTACCAGACTATGTGTAGCATCACCCCACTGGTATGTGGGATTTATACTGTCTGCAACAGACATTAGAGAGTCATGGTGATCATCTCTGGGTGGAGAGATTACGGCTGATTATTATTCTATTTTTGCACGGCCGTGTTGTCTCAATTCCCTACAAAGTCTGATAATTTCATACGAAGAAGGTGAGTGGGAGTTCAGGTGTCACTTGTGGTCATCATCACTGCTATTCAACAAGTGTCTCTGGTTCTCCTCCTCCAGGGCCCACGGCAGGACTGGCCTTCCTTAGTCCCTCCGGGCTGGCCATGGTCATGTTATCTGATTTGGCCAACAACATGTGAGGAGACGTGGTGTCTTCACGTCCAGGAGGAAACCAGAGCCAAGAACAAAGAGTAGTAATCCTTTCTCCTGCTGCAGCACATAGCTTCCTCCAACCAGTCCTGACTGACACACCTGTGGGCTGTGTGACACCACAGGCCAGCCAGGGTCTGGGCTAAGGCTCTCTCCTCCTCCAAGACATCCCCAGGCCATGTCATGTGCTCCTCCTCCGGGCATCCCCACCAGCCTGAGGAATAGCCGTCGCCCACATCATCATCCGGGCTCCTCATTATCATGTCAGCGTCTGTCTCCCCAGAGACTGAAATTCTTAAAAGGCCACCAAGTTCCCATCCTTGGCCCTCCAGTGTCTGACATGGAGCCTGGCACAATGTAGGAGCTCACTCAATGTCTCTACATCCGTTTGGCCAGTTTCTAAATTGACAAATTACGAGGCAAGCTTTAGGCTGGGAGTTAAACTTCAGAGGCAAAGGGACAAAAACACAAAAAAATTTGAATTTTAGCTGCTGGGATATTGGGTGGGGTGCGGGATTCCAAATAGACATTTTTCTTTTAAAAATTTATTCTGAAATAACGATCGACTTTATTAAAGGTTTTCCACATTCACAGTCTTAATAGACCTTCACTGCAGGAACTATAACTCTTAGGAAAAAAGTCCTTATGAAGTACAGAAATTGTGTCAAGTCAGTCATGGCAGTGAAGCAGATGCACTCTGAGAAGCCGCAGCGCACCCCTAGGCTCCGCACTGGCCGCCGCTGTGTCCGCTCTCACTGACCCGCATGGCGCCTTCAGAGTGTGCCCTCACAGTCTGTCCTGAATGCCTGTGCCTATGTGATCTCCCTATGCTGGTTGAATTATTTCATCTCTTTTCTACACTGTTAAGTTTGTGGGGGGCAGAGAGAGGGGCAACCACTGAACAATCTGTGTTTTTTGCCTAGCATGACAGGCTACACATTGGAAATAGTGTGGGCAAGATGGCTGGCACTCCCTCAGGGCTCACAGCCCAGTGGCAAAGAGATGCTCGGGAGAGTCTCTAAGCAATGATTCATTATAAACATGGCAAATGCAACTACTTTTGTGTTCAACCAAGTACTGCACCCTAATGATCTTCTGGAGGGTCCCTGATGGGGACACCAGTGTTACACGCTGGCCCCTAAGGAAGTTGCCCCACGCGTGCGTGAGTGAGAGGCAAACAGGAAGAAAACATGAGAAAGGGACAGGAGGCCGGGTGCAGTGGCTCACGCCTACAATCCCAGCACTATGGGAGGCCAAGGCTGGCAGATCACTTGAGGTCAGGAGTTCGACACAAACCCAGCCAACATGGTGAAACCCCATCTCTACTAAAACTACAAAAATTAGCTGGGCGTAGTGGTGGGCACCTGTAATCCCAGCTACTCAGGAGGCTGAGGCAGGACAATCGCTTGAATCCAGGAGGTGGAGGTTGCAGTGAGCCGAGATCACGCCACTGCACTCCAGCTTGGGTGACAAGAGCGAAACTCTGCCTCATAAAAAAAAAAAAAAAAAAAGTCTGGTGGGACAGGAAGGAAAGGCTGAGGAGAGAAGAGGAAAGGACCCTACAGAAGCAGAGTAGGAACATGGTTCATGCAGAGCCACCAGCTGCTCTCGGTACTTCTGGGTTTGAGAACATGGGGTTTTATTCCTGATGAAATCTGACCAGCCCATCATATACGAAACTTCCAAAAGAGACAGCAGTGGAAATAGAAAAATGTAAGATCATCATTACAGAGCTAAAGGTCAAACACAGCACACCAAACTTCAGAAAGGCTGCACAGGATGATGTTTTCCCATGGGGACTGGTAGTGAGGAACGAGGGGCAGGGCTGAGGAATAGCAGGTCTGAGAGAAGGACAGGAAAATCACTGGGAAAATTAAAACCTTATCCTCCACCTCAACCTCTGTGCCAGTCTCAAACTAATAAGGGAAACAAGTCTTCAAGGCTCAGTGGCTTTCAAGTCATTCTTTATTCCATTTTCCTTCCTATTTCTTGAAGCCACAAATGGGACAAGACAGTATGACAAACATTTTCTCACCACCTGGTGTGGTAGGAAGGGCACATGCTTAAAAGCTGGGCGGCCCTGGACATGAAGTGACTTCAACAACTCAGTTGTCTCCATTGGCAAAGCTAATATTTTTAACTTTAGCTTTCAGAACGCTAACTTCCTAATGTATAAAGATATAAATGTTAAGATCATCCACTGACAGAAGGCTAGTTCAGAACTGCTTGAACCCAGGAGGAGGAGGAGAATTGCTTGAACCCAGGAGGTGAAGGTCACAGTGAGCTGAGATCACACCACTGCACTCCAGATCCGTCTCAGATAACAAACTAAACTAACCAACCAACCAACCAACCAACCAACCCACCCATCCACAGAACTATCAGAAGAATGGAATAATGTAAAGTGAGTGAAGACACCTGGCACACAGAGGCTCTCAATCACGCCCATTCCTTACCTGGTATTTTCTCTTAGTTTACTTTCTTCCTATAGTGAAAACAAGGAGCTCTGCTACTAGATGATGCCAGATATACCTGAAACAATGGTTCTCTGATGCCTCATGACTTATCTGGAAAGTTTATCAGCTTACACTTAACTCCCTGCTATGACATCCAGAACGGTGTGTCGTAAGTATTTACAGGCAAATCTAAATATAGAATTTTAGATACTGTATGCCTGCTTGTTTCCAGAAACCATCAAAGAGTCCCCAAATTCTAAACATCTGTACTGAAACCAAGCCTCTGGTTTGGTGGTTCAGCATCTGGACCTCGCACTGGACACAGTGCGGTGCTCCGTCACCAGGTTTCTCAGTGTGGTTTGGGAAGAATGGAAAGTCTCAGCAGGTGGTGGATGGACAAAGACTGGAAATGTGTATTTTCCCGTCTTTGTCTACAAATTAAAAAATTACTTGGACTGCCTACTCTTCCCCATCCCCAAAAATTACATTTCAAAAAGAACCCTAAATAGAGTAGTCTGGTAAAAAGTCAATTTCCATAGATGAAGCTTTGGCTTCTCAAACAAGTGTTGCAGCCACTGAATGGAGCCCTGTGGCTGGGATCAGGGCAACTCCACTCGTCAGGCAGTGGGAGCACACTTCCCACAAGCGAAGTCACAGGCACAGTGTCCCAAATGCCCACATCCTCATGATGGGAGTGAAGCTTCCTTTTCTCTGGCAGCACCATCAGCTTGTGCTTTCCTACTGGATGGGCCAAGAGGGTTAGTTAGAACACGTGAGGAGGAAAACATATCCACAGTGCACGCCAATAAAACAAGCACACTGAACTGCCCGTACGCCAACTCCTGGCAGTTTGGGCCTAGACACATCACACCCGTCTCTGAGGCGCAGCCACACCTCCTCTAATACCCCAACTCAGGAGTGTGGAATTATTCAGAATCTCCAGTGGTTTGTCACTGCCAAATCGAAAATGCCCAACCAAACCCACACATCTGAATTTTCTCATTTTTTCCTCTATTCTTCCCCAACTCCAATTCTTCACTCGAGTTGACCTGGCCCATCCGCCTTCTGCAGGTTGCAAGTTCTCATGTCCACACCTGTCACCACAGTTCACCACATTTCCATGTCACCTACAGCACCCTCCCCTGGTTCTGGGCCACATCAGGGTGACTCCAATTAGATGTCCCCCTAAAAGCTTAACTAGCCCTGACCACTTTCCAAAGTGATCATTACTTTCCCTTCTCCGAATTCTCAAAAACTAGTTTCCTATCATTGATCAGTGTCTCTACTGTCCTCTACTTACCATTTTTATCACTTTATCAACTTTCTACACTTTCTCTCTCCTAATTGGTCTGCAAGTTCCACCAAAGCAAAGACATAATGTAATGGTATTTGGTATAATCATCGCCTAAAAGGATCTTTGAGGGATTAACATGAAACTATAGGTATAAATTACTTATAGTTTAAACTACAAGTCACCGTTCTCTGAAATTCTAAAATACACATTTTATAGACTTCTGGAATTTTTGTGTCATACCATGAACAAAACTACAATGCTTTTTTTCTTCAGTGCCAGACTGTAACAGATAAGAGTTATAGAAAATACACAGGCAGGCTGCCTGGCACATAGTACTCATAAGTATTTGTTGAATAAACAAATTCTCTACTAACACTCTAAATACTGCTGATGAGTGACATTCATCACAAAAATACTGAAGTGAGTACTCAGTCACACATGGACACACGCAGAGAGGAGTGCTAGGGCCCTGTGCCAGTGGCGGGCCACAGCCACAGGCAGCCCCGCCCGAGAAGTAAAACAACAGGCTCAACGCAGGCTACTCACCACCATGTTGTACGCATCGGGAACTTCAGTTTCAAACTGAAATTTTCCACCCTGGTAGTAACCCTCATCTATCAAAAAACACAAAACAAAACAAAAAAATCCTTTAAATTAAAAAAAAAAGGAAACAAAAAGCAAACACTCTGTTAGGATATGGCAAATACAGAGAATCAGGAGTTTAAAAACAGGCCTGTGGAGTTCCTCGGTTCCATTACCAAAGGCACACACACTGGTGGAAGTCACGCCCCCGCCTGAACAGAAATGGGCTCCATGCTGTCACCCGCCTGCTGTCTTCTCATGGGGCCAAGCACACCCTCAGGGAAGGGAAGGGACATCCTTCTGGGGCCATCTGCCTTGCCTCCTTGCATCCTACCATCTTCCTGGAACCTACAACCCTCCGAACACATCTCGTGCCTTAAGTGAATTCTTTATCTGCTTACTGCTGGTCTCCCCAGGAGAATGTCAATTGGAGGACACAAGACTAACAGTGACCAACAAACCCTTACTGAGCAACTACCCTCTGCTGGGCATGGTTCTAGGCCTTGGGGACACAGCAGTGAACCTGATAGATCACTGCCTCAGTGATTGCTTGGCACAGCCTTCAGAACAGAGCAGACCTGGAAATGCGGGCTGGTAGGCACAAAGGAGGATGCCCAGGGTCTGAGCATCACTGACATTGCCATCCACATGCTGTGTACCCCCACTCCCTCTTTATCCTGCCCCCCACACCCTGTAGACCCCACAGGGCAGTCCCTCTCCTCACATGGTACCCAGCCAGGGGTCACTAAATGGCTGCTGGTGCCAGCAGAGGGCACTCCAGCATGAATGAGCTTGAAAAGTCACTAGAAATTAAATTATTCTCGATTTCCAAATTTGACAGAATTAGCACCATTTTAAAATTAAAATTCAACTTCTCCTAAAATATTTATCATGAACAAACCAGCAATATTACATCTTACCACTTTTCTCAATTTTCTATATGAAATGAATGCATGACAGCAAGTTGTTAGCCTCGAACAAATCAGCATTAAACAAAATTCCATTCCTTAAGAGTTGAGACTGTACCAACATTTATGTCATCTATCAGTTAAAACTGGCATTACCTGGACCCTGACATTTTTTTTCTTTGCCAATCTGATAGAAGAGAAATACTAGTTCTCTTTTATTTTACATTCTCTGATGAATACCAGTGAGGCTAAAATTTATATTATTACTTGTCATTTATGTTTTTTCTTTTAAGAACTGAATGATCAATGTTCTGAAACTCTCCTTTTATTACTGAGGTATTCATCTTTTAATTATTAATATAAAAATCTCTTAAGAAAATTAGTCTTTGCTTTTTACATGTTACAAGCAATTTTTCTTAGGCTGCTGTTTGCATTTTGATTTTGTGGTTTCTGAACACTAGTTTTCCATTTTTAAGAAGCTAATCTTTCTTTAGGGTTTCTGTCTTTGGTGTCATGCTTAAAAAAGGCTTTTCCCAACGAAGATTATATCAATATCCTCTTATATTTTCTTTTAGTAATTTAATGGTTTCAAAGATTACATGTAATCAGCTCATTCATTCATCAACTGATTACAGAGTAAGGTCGTATTTTTTTTCCTAACTGGTTGCTTACTCATCCAACGACATTTATTATTCTAGCCTTCCTCCACTTCTTTGAGATACGTATTTCTAAGTTTTATAAACACACTTGGATTTGTGACTGGCAGTATAAAGTCTTTGGCAAAGACATTTGTTTGGGGAAATTTTTAACTCCAGATATAAGAACTTTTCAGGCCGGGCGCGGTGGCTCAAGCCTGTAATCCCAGCACTTTGGGAGGCCGAGACGGGCGGATCACGAGGTCAGGCGATCGAGACCATCCTGGCTAACACGGTGAAACCCCGTCTCTACTAAAAAATACAAAAAACTAGCCGGGTGAGGTGGCAGGCGCCTGTAGTCCCAGCTACTCGGGAGGCTGAGGCAGGAGAATGGCGTGAACCCGGGAGGTGGAGCTTGCAGTGAGCTGAGATCCGGCCACTGCACTTCAGCCTGGGTGACAGAGCAAGACTTTGTCTCAAAAAAAAAAAAAAAAAAAAAGAACTTTTCAAATAAGTGGCATCTTATGTATAAAATACTCAGAGTATATATCCTTGTTCGTCAAAGCATGTGTGGATGTTGGTGTCTTACACGTATTCTAATATTGACCACTGTAGCACGACACAGAAATCCAACGTCAAGCTTAACGTTACAAACCATGCAGTCCACTCTGTGACCTGTTACCACAGCTTTTGGACGTTGCTGCTGCACTGTGCTGTCCTTTTCCTTTTCCTTAGGAATGATTACTACCCATGTGAGACACCTTGGACATGGCTGTGCTCTGGCCATTCCATCCTGCCACGCTATGTTTTTTCTCTAGTTGGCTTTCCATTTCATGGATTACAGAGTTTCAACTCTTGCCTACCACTTAAATATGTTATTTGGTCTAAAACGATTATCACTTTACCTTATTCCCTCTGCTCCAGTCAAGTTCTTACTTAATAATTATTAGGATTATATCTTCTCTTAACTCATTAAAAAGTGAGAACAGACTGTTCTATTTTTTTCTCTTTCATGAAACAAATCTCTCTCAGGAAAATGATCTGCTTCTGCATCAGTACCTCTTTTTCCCTCTTTGAAGTTGCACAGCTTTCTGATCCAAAGCTGCTTATTTATTATTGAATTTGCCCAGAAATTCCACAGCCCAACTTAAAAAGCAGCTTGGGAGCAGACTGGACTGTGATGAAACGCAAGAGCATATTTACAAGGTTTTCTTCATGATGTCCCCAGCTTAAGAGTTCTGATTCACCTTCTGCACCTGGCTCCGGGAGTGCCTGGCCCAGGGTGGAGATGGTTCAGGGAAGGCCTGTTTACTTCCAGGGCTGGCAGGTAGAGGACTCACTGAGTATGTCTGTAACTACACGTGTACCGTGGCCCAGAGCACAGTATACAAGTCCAGGATGGGCCAGTTATATGTTACTATTGTCCACGGCTGCTGGGGCTGAAAACATTGTACTTCTCAGACAACTAGGTTTTAAAATACAATAATGGAATGCAACTGAGGGAAGTTCCTGGCACTCAGCTCTCCATCAGCCAGCCTGGCCCCTGCCCCACTATTACAATTAGAGGAATTATCCTCCTCTTTCCTTGTGCTTTAGAGCCCACTCCCCACTACCTTTGAGGAACCATACTCCAGTGTCTTCAAGACTACTGAGAGCCCTGGGAAAACAAACTTTTTGAAGGGGTATGTCGGCATAAATCACTGTGACAGAATCCATTTCTAGATTCTAGATGGCCAACTTCCACATATGCTCTGTCTGGTAACAAATCCGTGGACAACACCCTTGAGGCCAAGGAGTCATGCCAGCTCTCCATCCCACCTCCTCTTTTACAACCTTCTTCCTCCCTGAAAAAAAGGCCTACCTCCCATCTCCCCTTGTACTAGAATGAACTGCCTCGAGGAGTGGACATTCCCAGGGGACAAAAGTACCCGTGACACACTAATAACGGTAAAGCCACCTCAAAGCGACGCATTAAGGTAGGGTCTGCGTCTCCATTTGCTTTTCCCTATCTGTACCCATTTATTTCTTTTTAAAAATTATTTATTTCTGAGGCAGCGTCTCATTCCACTGCTCAGACTGGGATGCACAGCTCACTGTAGTCTCGAACTCCAGGACTCAGGTGATCTTCCCACCTCAACCACCCAAGTAGCTGGGACTACAGGTGTGCACCACCACGCCCAGATAATTTTTTGTAGAGATGGGGTCTCACCATGCTGCCCAGGCTGGTTTCAAACTCCTGATCACAAGTGATCTGCCCATCTTGGCCTCCCCAAAGTGTTGGGATTACAGGCATGAGCCACCACGCCTGGCCTATACCCATTTCTGTAAAGGACAAAGCATGGTATTATAAATAGTATGCCCTGGTTCATGCTGAAGTGTCTTGGGTTCAGACATTGTGGAGTCTGACGGCATGGATGATGAAAATTTCATCTAGTAACTTCAAACCCTAAATCACTGTAAAAGCAGGCATCACCCCTTTGAGAGCCAAGCAAAGAGGATGCCAAGAACCAACAGCCATGGTGCCTTCCTCTACCCAGGGCACTGGCTCCATGCCTCACCCATCTAACTAGGAACAAGAGCTCAGAGTGAGATGGCTGTCAGAGGCATGTTGTTAGAATGAAAATGAAGTAAGACTTTTGCCTGAGACAAAGAGTCTGATTTCGCTGACTAGTTTGACAATTAACGAATATGGCAGATTGTTTTGATAAACTGAAAGGGCTAAATCTGGAGCTCCAAGTTTTGGGTGAAAATAGGAAGAATGTAATAAGATTTTTAAAATACTACACTGGTATACATATTAGTATGCTGAAATTAATAATACTGCTGTTTTTCTCAACTCTTCCTCAGCATTTCCAACAAAAGCCTGCAAAGCTGCTCTGAAGTGAGGGGTGACAGATGTAATTATTCAGGGTAGAAAAGCATTATGATGTCCCTGCAGCTGACAGGGATTGGTAAAGTGATTCTGGCGGACATTTCAGAAACTTAAGCAAAGGATTCCAATGACTGAGTGACAAAGTCTTCTCCAAGTCAGGTGGCTTCCAATTCTCTACTTTCAACAAAATGGAAGAAGGAATCTAATCTAATAGTCAGCGGAAAAATCACGAAAATACTTTATATGAGGACGGGCAAGGTGGCTCATGCCTGTAATCCCAGCACTTTGGGAGGCCAAGGCAGGTGGCTTGCTTGAGCTTAAGAGTTCGAGACCAGCCTAAGCAACATGGCTAAACCCCATCTCCACAAAAAAAAGAAAAATTAGCCGGGTGTGGTGGTATGCACCTGCAGTCCCAGCTACTTGGGAAGCTGAGGTGAGAGGATTGCTTGAACCTGGAAATTTGAGGCTGCAGTGAGCCATGACTGCACCACTTCATTCCAGCCTGGGCAACAGAGTGAGACCCTGTCTCAAAAAAAAAAAACCAACTTTATGATCTTTGGCCTTTAACTTGGAAGTCCAAAGACAAAATGGCACAGCCATAACATGACAACTTCCATCCCCATCTACTTATTTATATGAACAAGAAGTCCTGAGAGTTTATATCTATAAAGACAAAATGATGGAAGAAATCTGGTATTGGACCTTTGTTTCTAGCATAAAATAATATTCATTTACCAATGCATCAATTTAATCACGGAAAATGCTAACAGTAACCCCATCATCATTTTCAGAGATACACTGCAGGTGAAATGTTATTTTATGTTTAATTATCATCAGAATTTGCTTAAATTCATTATTCATTACACAAATAGTTGATGAGTGCCCACTATGTGCCACACACAGTTCTATGCCCTGGAGACACATCAATAAGAGATCATTCCCGCCCTTATGAAGCGTATATTCTAGTGGAAGGGAGAGAAAATACATAAATCACATCACAGAAGGAGCAGAAAGTGGGGAGAGGCTACAATTTTAAGCAGGGAGGTCAGAGAAAACGATGACCTGAAGGAGAGTACTGGGGTGAAGGGCACTCCACGTAGATGAGACAGGGTGGGAGCAGTAAGAGGCCTAGTATGTTCCATGAACCGTGCGGAAGCCAGTGTAGTCAGAGAGTGAGGTGGGGGAAGAGGATCTGAGCCCAAAGAGGGAGCAGATGCAAAGGGTATTGGGCCCTGCAGACCCCTGCATGTAGCTGGCTCTGATTTAGAGTGAGATGGGGCCATGAAAGGGGTCTCAGTAGGGGAGGGACAGGAGCATATAAACGGATCACAGAGCAGGAGCCCAGTTGTGGGTATCTGTTGTAATCATCCAGGTGAGAGATGGTAATGGTGAGGATCAGGGTGGGAGCAGATGAAGTGGACAGATTTTGAAGGCAGCAACACCAGAGTCTGCTGACAGATTAGGCATGGGGGGAGGAGAGAAGGAGTCAAAGAAGATCTTTGACCTTGCAATGGAAAAGGCAGAGTTGTTACCATGAAGATAAAAGGACTGCAGAGGGCACAACTGTGTGAAGTTCAAATCAGACACATTAACTTGAGATTTCAAGTTGGCATCCCAGTGGAGGCGTTGAGTGGCCAGCTGACAGATCATTCTTCAGTGCTAGGAGAGGTTGGACAGAGAGGGCAGCTTGGGAGCCATTCGGGGTATAAAAGCATTCTGTCACAAGATAACCAGGACACCAGGGAACTGACTATACAGGTCCAAAGACAGGATAAAGCCTTGAGGCTCCCTCACTTCGAGGGGCTGGGAGATGAGGCAAAGGATAGGCAGCCAGGATAAGGGAATAAAAACCAGAAGCAGAGCCTGTACAAATAACAACTACAACAATCATTCAAAAGCAAATGTTTAATACTTAAGAGTCTTAGTTACAGGAACTTTTCAAATAGTGAGTTCTGGGCTGTGCGCAGTGGCTCACGTCTATAATCCCAACACTTCGGGAGGCTGAGGCCCGTGGATCACAAGGTCAAGAGTTCGAGACCAGCCTGGCCAACATGGTGAAACCCGTCTATACTAAGAATACAAAAATTAGCCAGGCATAGTGGCGGGTACCTGTACTCCCAGCTACTCAGGAGGCTGAGGCAGGAGAATTACTTGAACTCGGGAGGCAGAGGTTGCAGTGAGCTGAGATTGCATCACTGCACTCCAGCCTGGCCCACAGAGCAAGACTCTGTCTCAAAAATAATAATTAAAAAAAGCTCAATCTATCTATCTACCTGTATATCTAGTTACAGAAGAGTATTAAAAAATCACAAATAAAATACTTATAAGCATAAAAATGTTTACATTATGGTGCAATTTGAGGGAACAAGTGGAATGAAAACATGAGCGCTAGGAGAAAAAGTAGCAAAGGTTTTCCAGCCAGTGACGTAGAGCTTATACACATCAAAAAAAAAAACAAAAAAAAAAACAAAACTGTGATGATGGGCATATCTGTGGTGGTGGGCGTATCCGTGGTATTTAGATTCTATACTGGAAACATTTCAAAGAGTAATACAATATTTTCATTTTTAAATGTCAATATTTACAGCACACTGGAAGTTACATCCTATGCAAACTTTAAACTTAAAAGGCTCTGATCCATCTCAAATCAGACTGTTGAAAGAGAAGAGACAGAGACAGACGGTGGAGAAGAGGGAGTGAGTGCGAGTGGAGGCAGGAGGCAGGAGGCAGGACAGACATGGGCACAGGGAGCAGGCGGGACTCTGGGATGCAGGGATGCAGACAAAGACACAATGACAGCTATTGTATAGAGATGTTGAGACTTAGAGGAAAACATGAATATAATGAAGAAAGAAATGGACAGTTGGGGGAAAGCACCAAATGGAATGTCAACAGCTAGAAAATACAGTATCTGAAATGAAAAATTCACTGGATGCACTTAACAGCAAACGAGACATTGCAGAAAAAGAAATTATCCAAAATGAGGCACAGAAAGAACAGTGAACAAAGCCTTGTGACCCAATGGAGGTATAATTTACACGTAGAAGTAATCTATATGTAAGACATATATGATATATATATGAACTAGAGTGCCAGAAAAGGATCACAGAAAAAATATTTAAAGAAATGTTGGCCAAATTATTTCTAGATTGGATGAAAACTATAACTCACAGATCCAAAAAGCTTAATAAATCCCAAACGTGATAAAAAAGAAAAAACCACTTCAAAGCACATTATGATCAAACTGCTGAAAACAGTGATAAGGAGAAAATCTCAAAAGCAGCCAGAGAATAAAATGCACATTGCATGAAGTGGAACAAAGAACCACTACTAACTTCTAAGGAAAAAAATACAGAAGGCAGTAGAATGACATCTTAAAATGCTGAAACTGTCAACTTAAGAATTCAAACTTCAGTAACACTGACAGAATTCATCACATGCAAATCTGCACTACAGAAAAATCTTCAAGGATGTTCTTTAGGCAGAACGAAAATAACAGAGAGAGAAACCTAGATCTACAAAAGGGAATGAGGGTCATAAATGTTAAGTATGTGGAGACATGTATTTTTAAAATAGACTGTGTAAAGCACAGATAATATATTCTGGGTTACAACATATGTAAAAGTGAAACAAATGTGAGCTACAGAATAAAGGTTGGGCTGGGAAATGGAAACACACTACTGTTTGTCTAAGCTTCCATCTTAAACATCAGAAAAAGAGCAAATTAAACTGGAAATAAAGAGGAGGCAAATAACAGAGACATGAACAAAATTCAAAAAATAACAGCAAAATCAATGAAACTAAAAGTAGGTTCTTTGCAACGGTAAAAAAGACAAAAATTACAATATCAAGGCCGGGCGCGGTGGCTCAAACCTGTAATCCCAGCACTTTGGGAAGCCGAGACGGGTGGATCACGAGGTCAGGAGATCGAGACCATCCTGGCTAACACGGTGAAACCCTGTCTCTACTAAAAACTACAAAAAAAACTAGCCGGGCGAGGTGGCGGCGCCTGTAGTCCCAGCTACCCAGGAGGCTGAGGCAGGAGAATGGCGTGAACCCGGGAGGCGGAGCTTGCAGCGAGCTGAGATCCGGCCACAGCACTCCAGCCTGGGTGACAGAGCGAGACTCTGTCTCAAAAAAAAAAAAAAAAAAAAAAATTACAATATCAGTAATTAAAGAGGAGATAGAACACAGACTCTACAGAACTTAAAAGGATAAGATGATACTAAGAACGTTATATCAATAAATTGAAAAATGCAGAGGATATGAGCAAATCCCTTGAAGGACACAAATTAGTGAAACCCACTCAAGAATAACCTAGGCAGCCCTCTATCTATTAGAAATGTGTTTATACTTAAAATCTTACCACAACAAAACAAAATTCCAGAGACAGGTGGCTTCACTGGTGAATTCTACCACTGAATAAAGAATTAACAGGCCAGGCACAGTGGTTCACACCTGTAATCCCAGCACTTTGGGAGGATCGCTTGAGCCCAAAGGTTCAAGACCAGCCTGGGCAACAAAGTGAGACCCCCGTCTCTACAAAAAATAATTAGCTGGGCATAGTAGTGCATCTGCCCACTACAGATGGTGGGCATCTGTAGTCCCAGTTACCTGGGAGCCTGAGGCGGGAGGACTGCTTGAGCCCAGGAGGTTGAGGCTGCAGTGAAGCGTGATCATGCCACTGCAATTCAGCCTGGGCAAGAGAGTAAGACCTTATCTAAAAAAAAATTAATTAACTAATTAATATTAATTCTACATAAGCTCTTCCAGAGACTAGAACACCTCCCCATTCAAAGACCAGAATACATTACCTTGACAGCAAAATTAGGCAACTCATTATAAAAAAAAATTACAAATATCCCTCAGACAGGTAAGAATTTGTAAAAATTCTTAATAAAATACTAATATATCAAACTGAGCGATATATGAAACCATTAACACATAATACATGATGAATTATGGTTTATCTCACAAATGCAGCTCTGGTTCAACATTTGAAAAATAATCTATCAATGTAATTTACCTTATCAACAGACCAAAATAGAAAAACCATTATGATCACCTCAGTAGATGCAGCAAAAGCATTTGGCAAATTAAGCATCCATTCATTATTGACCATTTTTGGTTTGGGGCAAAAAAAGCATCCACTCATGATTTTAAAAAATACATATATATACACACATATATATATGCAAACAAAAAGTAGAAAAGAACTTCTCAACCTGATAAAGGGCATCTGCAAAAACCCTATAGCAAGGCCAGACTCAGTGGCTCATGCCTGTAATCCCAGTACTTTGGGAGACCAAGGCAGGCAGATTACCTGAGGTCAGAAGTTCAAGACCAGCCTGGCCAACATGGTGAAATGCCATATCTACTAAAAATATAAAAATTAGCTGGGCATGGTGGTGGGTACCTGTAGTCCCAGCTACTCAGGAAGCTGAGGCACACGAATCGCCTGAACCCGGGAGGCAGAGAATGCAGTGAGCGAGATCACACCATTGCATTCCAGCCTGGGCGATAGAGCAAGACTCCATCTCAAAAAAAAAAACAAAAACCCTACAGCAAACCATACACGTAATGATGAAAGACTGCTAGCATCCCCATAAGATTAGAAACAAGCCGGCTGGGTGCAGTGGGTCACGCCTGTAATCCCAGCACTTTGGGAGGCAGAGGCGGGCGGATCACCTGAGGTTGGGAGTTCGAGACCAGCCTGACCAACGTGGTGAAACCTCATCTCTACTAAAAATACAAAAATTAGCTGGTTGTGGTGGTGCATGCCTGTAATCCCAGCTACTCGCAGGAGAATTGCTTCAACCCGGGAGGCGGAGGTTGTGGTGACCCGAGATTGCGCCATTGTACTCCAGCCTGGCAACAAGAGCGAAACTCGTTCTCAGGAGAAGAAAAAAAAGGAACAAGCCAAGGATGTCCCTCTAACCACTTCCATACACGATTGTACTGGAAGTCTTAGACAAGAAAACAAGGCAAGAAGAGGAAACAGAAGGATACAGACTGAAAGGGAGAGATAAAATTGTCTTTATGCACAGATGGCACGACGTTTACATAGAAAAGTCTACAGAATCCACAATACAACTACTACCATGAAAAGCAGGTTTATCAAGGTTGTAGGACACAAGGTCACTATACGAAAATCAGCTGTTATTTGTATGTACTAGCAACAGAAAACTCAAAATAGATATATAAACCACGTTCATGGATTAGAAGATGTGATAATTAAGATGACAATTATATGCTTTGGACGTGTGTCCCCTCCAAATCTCATGTTGAAATGTGATGCCCAATGTTTGAAGTGGGGCCTGGTGGGAGGTATCTGGGTGATGGGGGCAGATCCTTTATGAATGGCTCAGTGCCATGGTAATTAGTGAGTTCTTACTGTTAGTTCCTGCAATAGTTGGTTGTTTAAAAGCGTCTGCATCTCTTTTGCTCCCTCTCTCACCACGTGACAAACTAGCTCCACTTTGCCTTCCACTAGGATTATAAGCTTCCCGATGCCCTCACTAGAGGCAGATGCCAGCACCATACTTCCTACACAGCCATAAGCCAAAATTAGCCTCTTTTCTTTACAAATTACCTGGCCTCAGGTATTTCTTTATAGCAATGCAAATAAATGAACACAGCAATTCTCCCCAAATTGATTTACATTAGAGTCAATGTAGTCCTAGTTAAAATCTCAGCAAGTTTTTTGCCAAATTTGACAGGCTGATTCTAAAGTGTATGTGGAAAAGTAAAGGAACAAAAATTACCAAAATAATTTTGAAAAAGTAGAAAAGTGCTGAAGGAGTCAGAGGTCACATGATGGGATTTCAAGACTTACCATAAAGCCACAATAATCAAGCAGTGGTATTTGTACAAGTGTCAACATACAGAACAATGGAATAGAACAGAGTCCAGAAATAGGCCCACACACATATAGTCATGTAATGTCAACAAAGGTGCCAAGGTAAGTCAATGTGAAAAACCCTTTTCAACAAATGGTGCTAGAAATGAACAATGCAAAAAGAGATAGCAAAATAACAGAAACTACACTCTTCTCTTGTATAATATGTGAAAATTAACTCAAACTGGATCACACACCTAACTAAAACCCAGAGCTATAAAACCTCTGCTTTAAAAAAAATACAGCCAGGCATGGTGGCTCCTGCCTGTAATCCCACTTTGGGAAGTGGGCTGATCGCTTGAGCCCAGGAGTTCAAGACTAGCTTGCGCAACATGGCGAAACCCTGTCTCTACAAAAAATAAAAAAAAATCAGCCAGGTGTGGTAGCATGTTCCCATGTACTCAGCTACCTCAGGAGACTGAGGCGAAAGGATAACTTGAGCCCAGGAGGTGGAGGTTACAGTGAGCCATGATCGTGCCACCACATTCCAGCTGGGGCAACAGAGCAAGACCCTGTCTCAAAAAAATAAAATAATTTTAACAATAAGAGAAAATCTTTGTATTTCTTAGACAAAGATTTCTTAGGACACAACAAACACAAACTATTCTTACTAGTTTTGCATTGCTGCTATAATAAATTTTCACAAACTCTGTGCCTTGAACAATACAAATTTATTATCTTCTGGAGGCCAGAATACCAAAATGGGTCCCACTGAGCTAAGATCATGAAGTTGGCAAGGGGGCACTCCTTTCTGGATGCCCCAAAAAAGGCTGTCTCCTTGTACTACCAGCAGTCAGAAGCTGCCCACGACCAGGGGTCATGGGCCCTTCCTCCATCTCCAGAGGCAGCAGTAGCAGGTGAGTCTTTCTGCCAGGGCATCACCTCACCTGCTTCCTGCTTCCATTGTCACATCACCTTCTCTGGCTCTAACTGCTTCTCTCTCCCTTTCCACTTTAAGGATCCCTGTAATTACATTGGGTCCACCTAGAAACTCCAGGAAAATCTCCCTGCCTTAAGATCAGATGACTAGCAACCTTAATTTATCTGTAACTCTAATTTCCTTTTGCCATGTAACATAACATATTCAACAGGTTCCAGGAATTAAGACATAGACATCTTTTAGAGCCATTATTCTGCCTACAACATTACCACAAAGAAAAAAATCATAAGTTGGATATCCCCAAATGAATTTAAAATACATGGTCTTTAAAAGACAGTATTAAGGAAATAAAGACGAGCCATAGACTAGGAAAAAACATTTAGAAAACACATCTGATAAAAGACATATCTAGGGTAAAGAACTCTTAAAATTCCACAATAAGCAAAAAAACTTATTTTTTTTTAAACGAGCAAAACAGTTGAGCAGATGCATCTCCAAAAAAGAGATAGTCATTATATGCAAACTAATACCACAATTAAATACCACTATGTAACCATTACCATGAGTAAAGTTTTTTAAACTAAATGCTGGTGAAAATACAGAGCAATTAGAATTCTCATACAGCGCTGGTGGGAATGCAAAATAGTACAGCTACTTGGAAAAAACAATTTTGTAGTTTCTTATAATTTAAGAAAACTGAGAGCAACTCAAATGTCTGCCATTTGATAAATACATAATCAAACTGTGGTACATCCATATAACTGAAATAACAATACATGCAACAACATGGATGAATGTCAAAAGCATTACGCTAAGTGGGAGAAGCCACATACAAAATGTTGCATACTGTTTGGGTTCATTTAAATAATATCCTGGTAAAGGGAAAAGTATAGGGAAAGAATCAGGTTGATGACTGCCAGGGGCTGGGGATGGAGAGGGGATCTACAAAGGGGATTGAGGGAACTTTTTGAGGTGATGGAAACTTTCTGTATTTTAATTGCAGTGGTGGTTATGTGACTGAGTAGGTCTGTCAAAAGGCAGAGAGCTGTCTACCGAAGAATGGTAAACTTACTGTATGTAAATTATAGCTCACTAAACATGATTCTTAAAAAAGATAAAAAGCCTGTGCCACATAAAAGACACCATCAGGTGGAACAGGAAACTTAAAGAGTGGTGGTAATTTTTTAAATGCCAAAAAACTTAAGATTTAAAAACTATGTCATTTTTGGAGATTTTATACACACTATATACACTTTTACTGGAGACCACCAGAATCTATTTTTGCCCATGGAAGTGAATGGTTTTTACAACAATTCCTATCATACTCGCTTCAGGAAGCCTGAGCATCCCACGAGAGAATATGACTTGGAGTTATGTTTAAGGCAGGGGACAGACCAGCGTGAGAACAGATCAGGTGTCTCTGTATCAGATGATGGGGTGGCCTACTCAGTAGGCACAGTAAGCAAAGAAGCATCACACCAGCCAAATTCTTGGAAGGGGCAAGGAGACAGCAGTGAATGTTTTCCTGATGAAAGTTAAGAGAATGCTTTGGCAGATAACTGACATTTTAAGAGCTCACATCACATTTCTATTCTACATCACAAGAAAATTGGTATCTGTATTTTTAAGATTATTTGAAAGAAAAGATTCCACAAAACAAAAAAACAAAAAAACACTTGTGCTTCTTCAACTTTATCCCCCTTATAATGGTTATTTCCATACTAAAACTAAAAATCAAGCTAGAAAGAACCAGGGATGAGAGTATAAATTTTATGTGTCTGAAACCTTTACATATTAACAATAAACTACATGTAAACTACTACATGGTCAGGATGTTGGTCAAGGCAATAGGACTACTCCAGTGCTCTGCTCCATTTCCTTATCTTCTTACATGGCCATGACTATTTAAATGTTGTTCCAAAACATTCATGTGTCAGCCAGGCATGGTGGCTCATGCCTTTAATTCCGAAACATTGGGAAGCCAAGGCAGATGGATCACTTGAGGTCAGGAGTTCGAGATCAGCCTGGCCAACAGGGGAAACCCTGTCTCTACTAAAAATAAAAAAATAAATAAAATAAAAATTAGTCAGGCGTGGTGGTACACACATGTAATCCCAGCTACTCAGGAGGCTGAGGCAGAAGAATCGCTTGAACCTAGGAGGCAGAGATTGTAGTGAGTCAAGATCACGCCACTCCACTCCAGCCTGGGTGATAGAGTGAGATTCCGTCTCAAACAATAAAAACAAAATGTGCATGCGTGGAACGAACTCGGGCTTCAGGTTCACCAACTGTAATTCTTTGCTTAAAGATTGGGATATTCCAGCTGGGTGCGGTGGCTCATGCCTATAATCCCAGCACTTTGGGAGGCTGAGGCAGGCAGATCACCAGAGGTCAGGAGTTCGAGACCAGCCTGGCCAACATGGTGAAACCTCGTCTCTACTAAAAATATAAAAATTAGCTGGGTGCGGTGGCACATGCCCGTAATCCCAGCTACTGGGAAGCCCGAAGCAGGAGAATCGCTTGAACCTGGGAGGCAGAGGTTGCAGTGAGCTGAGATTGCGCCACTGTACTCCAGCCTGGGCAACAGAGCGAGATTCTGTCTCAAAAAAAAAAAAAAAAAAAATTGGGATATTCCTTTATTACACATTCAGAAACTTCTCCTTCCATAGCTCCAAAGCTCTGAAACAAACCAAAAGTGATGGGGATAGCAGATAAATCCATTAAATGTTTATGACTCAATGTAAGCTGCACATTTATTATCATGTATCAGGGAGTTTTTATAAATTAAATTTTCAAAATAAGAAAACATCAATAATCTAATGACATACACTCTAAAACAAATTTAGAGAAACACAGGCCGGGCGCAGTGGCTCAAGCCTGTAATCCCAGCACTTTGGGAGGCCGAGACGGGCGGATCATGAGGTCAGGAGAT
>NW_012122043.1:4116294-4144740 GCF_000951035.1 Colobus angolensis palliatus
GGTGAAACCCCGTCTCTACTAAAAATACAAAATTAGCCAGGCATGGTGGCACATGCCTGTAATCCCAGCTACTCAGGAGGCTGAGGCAGGAGAATCACTTGAACCAGGAGGCAGAGGTTGCAGTGAGCTGAGATTGCATCACTGCACTCCAGCCTGGGCAACGAGAGTGAAACCCGATCTTGAAAAATAAAAAAGACAATCATATTTTTAAGTGGGCAAAATATTTGAAGACTCGCTTGAACAAAGAAGATACACAGATAGCGAACAAGCAAACAATAAGATCACCATCACTGGTTATTAGGGAAATGCAAGTTAAAATTATAATGAGATATACACCTACTAGAATGGCTAAAATTGAAAAGAACGACAATACCAGTTGTTGGTAGGAATATAGAGTAACTGGAATTCTCATTCATTGCTAGTAGGAATGCAAAACTTTGCAAAACTTAATGGTGGTGGTTTTATAAAGTTAAACTTACTCTTACCACATGGCCCAGTAATTCAACTGCTTTGTATTTATCCAGAAGAAATAAAAACACACTGGCAAATGAGGACCTGCACATACTTTAACAGCTTCACGTATAATAATAGCCCCAAAGTGGAAACAACACAAAGGTTCATCCACTGGTGAACGGGTAAATAAAATGGTATGCGTCCATACAACAGAATACAACTCATCGATACAAAATACAGAATACTGATTAACAACATCGGTGAAACTCAAAAACATTACACTAAATAAAAGAATGTAACTTATATCTCAATCAACATTACTTTTAAAAACACTAAAATAGATATATACACACCAATGATCTAGGTTCTACTTTAAGAAGCTAGAAAAAGTAAAGTAAAACCAAAGCATTAGGAAGGAAATAACAAAGAGTAGAAATAAATGAAATGGGCAAACAATTGAGAAAAAAGTCAGTTCTTTGCAAAAATCAACTGCATAAACCTTTAGCTAACATGATGAAGAAAAATGAGAAGCCACAAATTATTGTATCAGTAATGAAAAACGAGACATCAATATAAGTCTTACAGATATTAGTAGACTAGTAAGAATATTCTGGGCTGGGCACAGTGGCTCACACTTGCAATCCCAGCACTTTGGGAGGCCAAAGTGGGTGGATCACAAGGTCAGGAGATTGAGACCAGTCTGGCCAACATGGTGAAACCTGTTTCTGCTAAAAATACAAAAATTAGCTGGGTAAAGTGGTGTGTGCCTGTAATCCCAGCTACTCGGGAGGCTGAGGCAGGAGAATTGCTTGAACCTGGGAGGTGGAGGTTGCAGTGAGCTGAGATCGCGCCCCTGTACTACAGCCTAGGTGACAGAGCAAGAGTCCATCTCAAAAAAAAAAAGAATAACATCAAAATACTTACACTATGAATTTCCAAATAAGTACTATATAAAGCTACAACAATTAAAACAGTGTGGTACGGGCCTAAGGGTAAACACTGATCAATGGAACAGAATCAAGTCCAAAAAGCAGAGGTACACATATACAGTCAATGCTTTTTGGACAAGGTATCAAGGTATCAAGGTAATTCAATGAAGAAAGGAAAGTCCTTTCATTGAAACAGTTGGATATCTATATAGATAAAGTAAATCTCAACCTCTGTCTTACTCCATATACAAAAATCAACTCAAGATGGATGATGGACCTTAACATAAAACCTACAATCATAAAGCTTCTAGGAAAAAAACATAGGAGCATATATTTATAAGCTTCGGGTAAGCAAAAATTTCTTGGACAGGACATAAAAGGCACAAACTATTTTAAAAATTGATAAACTGCACATCATAAAAATGAAAATTTCAGCCAGATGTGGTGGCTCACGCCAGTAATCTCAGCACTTTGGGGGCCAGAGTGGATGAATTACTTGAGGCCAAGAGTTTGAGACCATCCTGGCCAACAGAGCAAAACCCTGTCTCTACTAAAATTACAAAAATTAGCTGGGTGTGGTGGTGCACACCTGTAACCCCAGCTACTCAGGAGGCTGAGGCATGAGAATCATTAGAATCCAGGAGGCAGAGGTTTCAGTCAGGTGAAGTTGCACCACTGCACTCCAGCCTGGGTGACAGAGCAAGACTCTGTCTAAAAAAAAAAAAAAAATTACTCCTCAACAAAAGACAGCATTTTAAAAAATGAGCAGAAATGGGAGAAAATGGGAGAATGAATGGGAGAAAATATTCACAGCTTGTGCATCTGACAAAGGACTTGTATTCAGACCACAGCATAAAATAAAAAGTGTTTTTAGGGCAAAAGACTGGGGCACTTCAGAAAGGATGATGTATAAATGGCCGGTAAATACATGAAAAGATACTCTACATCATCTGTCACTGGGAAATGCAAATAAAAACCCCAATGACATACCACTTCACACCCAAATGTTGATATATATGTAGAACAACGGAAACTTCTCATACAGTGCTGGTCACGGTATGGCACAACCACAGTGGAAAGTTTCTTAAAAAGTTAAACATGTTATCTTTCCTATGACTCAGAAATTCCACTCTTAGGTAAAATTAAAGAGAAAGGAAAACTAAGAACACGAAAAGCTTGTAAAACAAAAGCTCACAGCAGTCAAACTTCATTGCTTTTGGTTTACTAATATTAGCCAAAAACTAGAAACTACTCAAATGTCTATCACTAGGAAGATAAATTATGGCATATTCATTAAAATTCCATAAAAGGGGAATAAACTGATTCACACGTGTAAATTTAAAACTATGTTAAGTGAAAGAAGTCAGAGACAAAGAGTACATATATAGCATTCCATTTAAATATAAAAAATTCAAGAACAAGCAAAACTAATCTATGGAAACAAAAATCAGCAAGTAATTTTGGATGGTGGTGTGGGGGGCAAGGAACTGGCTACAAAGAGGAAAAAGGAAACTTTGGGAATGATGGAAATGCTTTTCATATTTATTGGGGTTATGGTTACATATGTGTATACATTTTCCAAATGTAAGCTATACATTTCAAATTAGTACATTTTATTGTTTATACTTTTATACTTCAGTAGAACTGATTTTAAAAATTTAAATTTAAGGCTGGGCGTGGTGGCTCACATCTATAATCCCAGTGCTTTGGGAGGCCGAGGTGGGCGGATCACAAGGTCAGGAGATCGAGACCATCCTGGTTAACATGGTGAAACCCTGTCTCTACTAAAAATACAAAAAATTAGCCAGGCGTGGTGGCGGGCGCCTGTCATCCCAGTTACTCAGGAGGCTGAGGCAGGAGAATGGCATGAACCCAGGAGGCAGAGCTTGCAGTGAGCCGAGATAGCACCGCTGCACTCCAGCCTGGGCAACAGAGTGAGACTCCCTCTCAAAAAAAAAAAAATTTAAATTTAAATTTAAAAAATTGTCATTGTTATTTAAACCCATGTTCCCTTCAGCCTAAAACCATCACCACCCTCACAGCAAGGCAAGCTAAGGTGACCTCCATCAACATGTCAGCCAGGCCACTCACTGAACAGGTCCAGTTTTTCAAACTGTCCCACTAACTTCACAGAAGACTCCATGGGATATTTCAGGCTATCTTCTAAGTTTTTGTTTTGTTTCACTTCACTTATTACTACTTTTTCTTGTTTTGTGAGATGATATGGACACTGTTTTTCTAAATTCGGTCCCTTTCTTTTCCCCATCACCACATTACATTTCCATGTTTGTCTCTAAAGAGTGTATTTATTCCCAAGCATGAGCAACCATTCCAAAAACAAACAAAACTATGAAAATGTTAGCAAGTGTGAACAGGAGCCAGATAAAGAGGTGTGAGCTGAAAATGCAGATACAATTCTTCCACTCTTGACCATTCTAACCCCCAGATCATAGATATTAGTGAGTTTTCAGCCCTAGCCCCAGGATTACTGGCTACAAATAAGTTCATTTCAAAATTTTTATTTCATATACTGTTAAAACTTCACAACTTGGACATATCACTATAATGTGTTTTCAATATGAAGAGGAGCATGATTCCAAAAAATTTTTTAAAAACCATGATATATGGCAAGTTTTTAGGGTTGGCATGTCTTGGCTACACTTCTCTTAATAATTGAAGAGCAGGCATCACCACAGCTTTCGAATTCACAGACATCACAAAATAGGGCATATACACAGTATCTAAAAAGCATGCTGTGCACAGCTCAATGTTAATGTCCCTGAAGTACACTTATTAAAAATATGAATGTTCAGGCATTAAGTATTTACAGGTACCAAGATACAAGTTACTTTTTATTTGTTATTTTTTTTTTTTGAGACAGCTCTGTCGCCCAGGCTAGAGTGCACTGGGCCGATCTCAGCTCACTGTAACCTCCACCTCCTGGGTTCAAGCGATTCTCCTATCTCAGCTTCCTGAGTAGCTGGGATCACAGGCATGCGCGATCACCATGCTGGGCTAATTTTTTTGTATGTTTAGTAGAAACGAGGTTTCACCATATTGGCCAGGCTGGTCTCGAACTCCTGACCTCAAGTGATCCACCCACCTGAGCCTCCCAAAGTGCTGGAATTACAGGCATGAGCCACCGTGCCCAGCCACAAGTTACTTTTTAATCTGATCCAACAGTGAATAGAAAAACTAACAATTATGCTCCATTTTCAAGGACAATTGTAAGACCAACATCAAAGATGCTATCATATATATAATCTCAATAATCACAACATTAATGTGATTCAGTAAAAAATTTCAGTTAAAAAATAAGGGGGCTGGGCGCAGTGGCTCACACCTGTAATCCCAACACTTTGAGAAGCTGAGGAAGACAGATCACCTGAGGTTAGGAGTTTGAGACCAGTCTGGCCAAGAGTGAAATTCCATCTTTACTAAAAATACAAAAATTAGCTGGGCCTGGTGGCGCATGCCTGTAAAATACTTGGGAGGCTGAGGCAGGAGAATCACTTGAACCTAGAAGGTGAAGGTTGCAGTGAGCTGAGATCGCGCCACGGCACTCCAGCCTGGGTGGCAGAGTGAGACTCTGTCTCAGAAAAAAAAAAAAGAAAAAAAGGTGGAGGAGAGGCGGGGAAGAAACATTTATCCAGCAGTTAGACTTGCCAGAAACCCAATCATGTGACAGTAAAGAGCCTGGAAAAATCAACAAACATCTTTGAGTGGCCAAGGACCACAAAGCCCATGCTTGGGATGGGCAGAGCCACAGAATCCCTGATAGCCATTGAAAATGCCCTAGAAAGGCAGATGAAAGAAAATATTTTACTATTAACACACAAGTCTGAAATTAGTAAACAGAGAACCAATCTTAATCACTACAATAATTTCTGAGAATACTCTACATTACTTAACAGAATAGTAAATGATGTCCATAACAGTGACCTTGAGTCACCAAGAAAGCATTAGAGTGTGCTCAATACCTCTCGTCAAAAACAACACAATATGCAATGTGTTTTAGGAAGGCAGCCAAAGGATCGTGAGAGTTTTCATCATTTCACAGTTTAAAGTCCTTCACTACATTTATCTATAGATGTCAGGCACGTGGAACACTCCGCTTTCTAATGATGGTGTTCTATTTGGCATAAAGTACGGCTAACAGGAAAAACAAGAAAGAAAAGAAAAAAATATATATATAATGATGATGCTCTAGTATTAACTACTATACCCAAGTACTCTCCTTATCTTAGAAGAATCAATATCAGATTGATTCACACTTGCAGAGCCCCTTGTAGAACCATCACATAGATAAAATGGAATTTTTTAAAGTTTTCAGGTGTATTTTGAAACCAGGATTTCTTGCGCTATTATTATCAAACATCTTCCACAGAAAAAAGCCCATCCTACCTATAGAGAGACAAGGCCAGGACTTATTAGTGGGTTCATTGCCACCTACCAAAATCCTGTATTCTTTTCCACATTTTAATTAACTAGTAACTAATAATTCTGTTTCTCACTACCTGTCCATACCCCAAATAAAATAATACCCTATATTTCCACCACCAAACATCCTTCCCTCTTGTTAATTCCCCACAGCAGCATTGACTGGTTGCTACTCACTGTCCAACACAAACACCAGTGGGTTGTGCAGTGTGGGAATCTGCAGCTCTTGGAGCTGCATTGTAACTAGAAAATATACAAGTCCTCCTCTTGCTGTCTACTTTAACCAAGAAGAAATATGTTGCCATGCTGGGGCAGCTTAGGGATTAGACACTTATCAGTCTTTCCGAGGTCAGCTGGTAATCTGCTTCTGTGTGCCAGACCCTGGGCTTAAGTGCTTTACCCACACTATCTGTTTAATCCTCACAACTGTCCTATGAGATAGGTCCTATTTGACCCCACTTTGTAGATAGGCAGGCTGTGGCTAAAAGGTCAAGCAACTTAACCAAGGTCACACTATTCCTATGTGGGGGAAAAGGATTGGAACCCACTTACGACTTCAAAGCCCACACTCTTCACTATACACCAACTGCTTCAGCTGTCATTAACTTTAGTTACATTGATACATCATCGAGAGTGTACACTGAATGCCTCAATTCACTTTACTATGCTGTATTTCATTCACTACGAAGTATATATCGTATCTTCATATGAAACTGTTATTCATGTGTTAATTTTTTAAAAGCTAGAGGACAAACGAAGGCAAAGAATACAGGTTTGGGCAGCCTTTATAATTTGCTGTTTGAAATAACTTTAATACTTAAGTATGTAAGAATGTTACCTGGGGTTACTGTTAGCTGAAAACAATGAAGCTTGTTTGGATCAGGAAAATGCACTTTACACGTACCTGTAAAAGAAACAACACATCAGGAAGGCCTGGCAGTGAGCAACAGTCCATATGATGAGGCTAACTTTTGAACACACGTAAAGTTAGCGGTGCTAGAGGGATCCGTATGGTTTACGGAAAGCTGGTAGATCTCCCTCCCTATTTGTCTGATAATAACGGTGCCAATACACTAAAACTGCAAACCAGTGGTTTTTGTCATGTGTTTTTCTCCTTAGTCTTTATACTAGTTAATCCCAAATAGAGATGTTTTCCTTCAATCTTTAAGTGGTCACTAAACCATTTATTTCAAAAGAATTATGCTACTGTACTTTGACAAGAAGAAACCATATCTCAGGGAGATTAATATATGCAGGCAAAGGCTAACTAAACACGAAAGAGCCCGGGTCAACTCTGTTCCCCTGGCACCACAGACATTCAGTCACCATGGTAAATGGAAGTTCTTTATAAAGAAGGGTGCTGGCTGGGTGTAGTGGCATAAGCCTGTAATCCCAGCTACTCGGGAGGCTGAGGCAGGAGAACCACTTGAATGGGGGAGACGGAGGTTGCAGTGAGCCGAGATTGCGCCATTGCACTCCAGCTTGGGCAACAAGAGCGAAACCCCGTCTCAAAAAAAAAAAAAAGAAGAGTGCGCCTAGGACTTAGCTCCCACCCAGCTAGAGTTTACCATGATATTTTGTCTTTTTAAAAAATACCTTTACTACCTAAGTGGTAAAGCAGCTTGCTTTGTTGGTAAAATAATGCTCTACTGACCCAGATGCCAATGTTCTGTGCCCACTGGTCCAAGTCACAAGAGGCCTAAATCATGACAAAATGTTCCCCTGGGAGAGGGGCTACTGGCTGCTGGTGCAGGCCAGGGAAGTTGATTGCATCCCACCCGTCTCATTCAAACGAATAGCACATGGCTAATTACCCATGGAAAAAATACCCAAGGAATCTGGAAGGAATATATATAGAAATTTTCTACATCTATAAAATCAGAAAATACTATGCTCAACTTTTTTTTAGACAGGGTCTCACTCTGTTGCCTGGGCTGGAGGACAGTGGCACGATTCCAGCTCACCGCAACCTTTGCCTCCAAGGCTCAGGTGATCCTCCCACCTCAGCCTCCTGAGTAGCAGGGACTACAGGTGCACACCACCACACCTGGCTAATTTTTGTATCTTTTGTAGAGACAGGTTTTCGCCATGTTACCCAGGCTAGTCTCGAACTCCCTTGCTCAAGCGATCCACTCACCTTGGCCTCTGAAAGTGCTAGGATTACAGGTGTGGGCCAGCACACCAGGCCTATGCTAAACTTCTCAGTTCACCACTGGTGGTGAACTAAACATGGAAAAACCAGGAAAGAACCCAGGTCAAATTTCTACTCCGTTCTCCTAGCACCACAGACATTCATAGTCACCATGGCAAATGGAAGTTAAAAAGAAGAGTGCTAGCCAGACGCGGTGGCTCACGCCTGTAATCCCAGAACTTTGGGAGGCCAAGGTGGGCGGTTCATGAGGTCAGTAGTTCGAGACCAGCCTGGCCAACAAGGTGAAACCCCGTCTCTACTAAAAATACAAAAATTAGCCGGGCAAGGTGGTAGGTGCCTGTAGTCCCAGCTACTTGGGAGGCTGAGGCAGGAGAATTGCCTGAACCTGGGAGGCGGAGGTTGCCATGAGCTGAGATTGTGCCACTGCACTCCAGCCTGGGCAACAAAGCGAGACTCCATCTTAAAAAAAAAAAGAGTGCTGCCCAGGAGTTAGCTCCCACCCAGAGTTTACTAGGATATTTTGTCTTTTTAAGTTTTTCAAGTTTTTTTAGAAGACTTTTTAAAAGTTTTTTAAAGTTTTCTTACAAGTTCCACCAAAAGCATTTGTTTAGTTTGACAATGATAAAAATTTTTATCGAAAACAGGACAATTCAAATTTCTATCAGAGGTGACCTTAGAGACGATCTAGTCCAATGTCCTCAACTAGGAGACATAAGTAGAAGGTCCAGAGAGGTTTGGTGAGTAGCCCAAGATCATACAGGTTATCAACAGAAGCAAGGTTAATTCCTACATTAATAACTAGTTCATGACTCCTTCTCCTACTGCATGCCTCATTTCCTTTCAGTACGTAATGAACATGTTAAGACATGGGACACCTGTACATACAAACAACAAATAACACAGGACTGTTAGTGGGGTTTCCTTTCCAGAGTGAAAACTGCCCAGAAAAGCAAGAAGCAGGCCAGGCGCGGTGGCTCATGCCTGTAATCCCAGCACTTTGGAAGGCCGAGGCAGGCGGATCACGAGAGATCGAGACTATTCCGGTTAACTAACACGGTGAAACCCCGTCTCTACTAAAAACATAAAAAATTAGCCAGGCGTAGTGGTGGGCGCCTGTAGTCCCAGCTACTCGGGAGGCCGAGGCAGGAGAATGGCGTGAACTTGGCAGCAGAGCCTGCAGTGAGCTGAGATCACGCCACTGCACTCTAGCCTGGGCAACGAGCAAGATTCCGTCTCAAAAAAAAAAAAAAAAGAAAAGAAAAGACAAAAGCAGTCTTAGAGATGGCAATGTCACAGTCCTTACTTTAGAAATAAAGAAACTGGAGCCAAAGAGTTCAAGACTTTCCCCAAAATTACACATTTAGAACTATGTGTGAAATACTTAAAATGGGCTTTATTCTTACTAATCTTAACTTGCAAAGATAAATGCCATCCTTCTAGTGAGTTCTAAGTAACAAAAACATATGATTATGACTTGGGATGTTAATCATGTTAGTCATGTTTCAACGATTAACTGAAGTTGGCATCATGTATTTGTTTTTAATATCTAGCATTCTCCTTTGTTTTAATAGACAGATGAGAAAATCAATAGCTCCGAAAAAGCTGGCCCACCAAGAATAAAGAAATTATCGGCCAGGCGCGATGGCTCATGCCTGTAATCCTAGCACTTTGGGAGGCCAAGGCAGTTGGATCACCTGAGGTTAGGAGTTCAAGCCCAGCCTGGACAACATGGTAAAAACCCCCTCTCTACTAAAAATACAAAAAATTAGCCAGGTGTGATGGCGCATGCCTGTAATCCCAGTTACTCAGGAGGCTGAGGTGGGAGAACTGCTTGAACCTGGGGGACAGAGGTTGCAGTGAGCCGAGACTGCGCCACTTCACTCCAGCCTGGGTGAAAGAGCGTGACTCTGTCTCAAAAAAAAAAAAAAAAAAAGAAATTACCAAAGTGGATTAAAAAGCAATAAAACTATGCCAGGTGCAGTGGCTCATGCCTGTAATTCTGGCAAAACCCTATCTCCACTAAAAATACAAAAATTGGCTAGGCGTGGTAGCAGGCATCTGTAATCCCAGCTACTCAGGAGGCTGAGGCAGGAGAGTCACTTGAATTCAGGAAGTGGAGGTCGCAGTGAGCCGAGACCGCACCACTGCATTCCAGCCTGGGTGACAGAGAAAGACTCCATCTCAAAAAAAAAGAAAGAAAAGAAAGGTTAAGTTCTAAAAAAAAAAATGTTAACAGGTTTTTGTTCTAGTTCAATTCACTAGAACTAAGCTTTTTATCTACATGTAGGCATGCACTATCTGAGCCTCTAATAATATTTCAGTCTATCTGGAAGAAACATTTTAAATCTTTTTGCAGAGAAACCTCTACAAAATTGCACATAACAGAGCTCTAAACTAGTTATGAATAGTTACTAAGTGGCACTAATACAAGGCAAGTTATTTTGTTAGCCTTTGTAAATATGTTAGAAAGATAATTAAACAGATAGTAAAGGGTTATGCATTGGTGGCTTCTTGTTTTTCTCTTTAGAATAATGAGACATACTTTTGGAAAGCATGGCTTTTAAAATGATATAATTTCCCCCTTCTTTGATTAGGAGAGAAGGTAGGGAGAAAGAACGAAAGAAGAGGCAGGATACATGCTGGCTTTTTATCTGACACCAAAGCCACAGGGCTAGGAAGATGTGCCATGGTTCTTTCAAACCTAAGGTATGCAGTTACAATCCTGATTTGAAAGCCAGTCATAAAATTTTCTGGTTTTTAAAGTATACTCTATGGGTTAAAAATCAACAATCTCTGTAAGATACATACAAGGATGAATGAACCATTTATAAGTGAGACCTTTTCTGTGATTTTGATTAAATGTCTGCATGTGTTGGCCATGCACAGTGGCTCGCGCCTGTAATCTCAGCACTTTGGGAGGCCAAGGTGGAAGGATCACTTGAGCCCAGGAGTTTGAGATCAGCCTGGGCAACACAGGAGACTCCATCTCTACAAAAAAAATAATAATAATTTTAAAAAATTAGCTAGGTGTGGTAGCATGCACTTGAGGTCTGATGTCTCAGCTGCTCAGGAGGCTGAGGTGGGAAGATCACTTGAGCCCAGGAGGTTGAGGCTGCAGTGAGCCACACTCATGCCATTGTACTCCAACTTGGGCAACAAAGAGAGATCCTGTCTATAAAAAAACAAAACAAAAAGTTTACATACACATACAGGCTCAAGCTGGGGGTCTGTGGGAAGATAAGATGGGAGTGGAAAGCAGAGGAGTTATTTTATTTTTATGAGGAAAATGTCCTAATAAAAGAGAAGAGTATAATGAACCCATCCCCCAGCTTCAACATTCTGCCAGTCTTGCTTGTCTATCCTGCCCCCACACAGTTACTTGTTTGTCTTCCTGTAGCATTTTAAAGCAAACCGCTTCATCTGTAAATATTTCAGTGGGTACAAAGATAACCTTTTTGTGTTTTGTGGTTGTTTTGTTTTGTTCTGTTTTGTTTTGTTTTTTTGAGACAGTCTCACTCCACTGCCCAGGCTGGAGTGCAGTGGCGCAATCTCAGCTCACTGCAACCTCCACCTCCTGGGTTCAAGCAATTCTCTTGCCTCAGCCTCCCAAGCAGCTGGGATTACAGGTGCACACCACCACGACCAGCTAAATTTGTACTTTTAGTAGACACAGGGTTTCATCATGTTAGCCAACCTGGTTTCAAACTCCTGACCTCAAATGATCCACTCGCTTTAGCCTCTCAAAGTGCTAGGAATACAGGCGTGAGCCACTGCACCCAGCCAGAAAGATAACCTTTTAACAGAATCTCAAGATATTGCCTCATATTCAAACTTTGAGGTCAAGCAATCCAATGTCTTTCAAAACACTTTCAACTGAGATCCATAGTAAGAAACATATTTTATACCACAACTCACTATACCTACCCGTAAGTTCCATGTTGAAAATAATATTTTGTCTGGGCGCGGTGGCTCAGGCCTGTAATCCCAGCACTTTGGGAGGCCGAGGCAGGCAGATCACTTGAGCCCAGGAGTTTGAGACCAGCCTGCCCAACATGGCAAAAACCCATCTGTGCTAAAAATACAAAAATTAGCCTGGCATGGTGGTGCGTGCCTGTGGTCCCAGCTACTCGGGAGGCTGAGGCACAAGAATTGCTTGAACCTAGAAAGCAGACTCCAGCCTTGGTAACCGAGTGAGACTCTGTCTTGAAAATAATAATAATTTTTTAAGAAACATTACATACTTACCCTCTCAAACTGATTTCACAACCATGTAGAGGTTGCAACCCACCATTATCTTTCCAACTTCAGATGGAGACTGGAATGGGCTCTGCCCTGCCCCATGTCAGAGATACCTCCACATTCACTTGTAAGTTCTCTCTAGCACTCACCCAAACCAGCAGACCCACTTATAAAATGCTTCACCATCATCCACAGACATCCTCAGCCTCAGAATTTTAAAGGAAGTATGATGATAAAAAGTTGTAATTCAAAAAATACTAAAATGATCAAATCTTTCAGGCTTTAATGATCTTCTGAAATAATCAAGGGTTTGGAAGAAGATTAATGATAGGGAGAAAAATAAAATATGACATATATTACAAAAGTGAACTGCCTGATAAATGGGCTTTCCAAATGTACTGTGCTCATGAGTAAAGACTGCATGCTGACCCTGTGTGTCTGGGGCAGAAACAATCAAGCAATATGGACATCCACTGACCGCAAGGCAGTGCAGCCACCCCTCAAACATGCAGACGAGTTACAAATGAGCACTTTGCCAAAAAACTGGTATCATCCCTAACAAAAATGGAACTGTTATTGATTTATACACTTTTTCACTCAAAGTGGATGTGGGACAGAATGCATAAGAGGCAAAAACCTAAACAAATACACTTCTGCTATGCTAAGGAGAGATACAAAGCACTCAAAAAGATGGCAGAACCTTGCTCTTTTTTTTTTTTTTTTTTTAAAGACAGAGTCTCGTTCTGTCACCCAGGCTGGAGTGCAATGGCGCAATCTTGGCTCACTGCAACCTCCGCCTCTTGGGTTCAAGTGACTCTAGTGCCTCAGCCTCCCGAGTAGCTGGGACTACAGGCATGTACCACCATGCTCAGCTAATTTCTGTATCTTTAGTAGAGACAGGGTTTCACCATGTTGGCCAGGCTGTTCTCGAACTCCTGACCTCAAGTGATCCAGCTGCCTCTACCTCCCAAAGTGCTGATATTAGCAGCGTGAGCCACCATGCCTGGCCTACCTTGTTCTTATTAGATATTTGAAAAAATCCTACCTTTTCACAGAAAATTAAAATTCATTCCTAACATACATGAAGAATAGGCTTTTTACTATACAAGGTTATTAAGACATAAAAAGTTTTCTTCATGCAATTAATTCACAGTACTTAGCGTTTGGGGATGCTATACTTACAAGGTAAATTAGCTTCAAGTTCTGCAACCTCTGTAGAAACAAAGAAATTATTATTATTAATATTAGTCGATTACTCCACATAAAATCACCAGTTCGAAATTGGCAATTTCCTCTAGAACACTGAAGAAAAAAAAATAAACTGAATGAACTGAATAAAACCTAAAGTTTAAACTTTAAGCCATTTAGTTGCTTTCAATATACAAAGTGACCTGCAGAAGGCCAACAAATTCAGTCAAAAGTCCTTGAATATTCACTTTAATATAAAAGAAAAACATTTTAAATTAACACAGAAATGACCTACAGGTAGCCAGTTACTACAGTGTTTTTAAAAGTGGTTCCAAGCACTGGAACGAGTCCTCTCAAAATCTGATCTACATGCACCTTGTGTCTATGTCTGTTCCCAATGCTATCTTCTAGTTACCCCCTCATAGCTGCATTTCTTGGCCCCAGTCCTCTGCCCAAGGGCCTCAGACATCGCAGTCCCTCTTCTACCGGCCACTCATTTGGTGTTCAAGCCCAGCACCCCTCTGCAGGACAAAACTGCAAACCCCCACCACAATCCTGCTCACCACTTCTATTCAACACAGTACTAGAAGTCTAAATCAGAGCAATCAGACAAGAAAAAGAAATAAAAGGCATTCAAACTAGAAAGAAAGAAAATTATCCCAATTTCAGGTGACATGATCCTATATGCAGAAAGCCCTAAAGACCCCCCACCCGCACACACACACAGACACACACACACTTTAGAATAAAACGCTTAGGAATAAATTTAAGGAGATAAAAGATCTGTATACTGAAAACTGTAAAACATTAATGAAAGACATTAAAGAAGACACAAATAAATATATGGAAAGATACACCATGTTCATATATTGGAAGAATTAATATTGTTGAAATGTCCGTACTACCTAAAGCAATCTACAGATTCAATGCAATCCCTATCAAAATTCCAATGGCATTTTTCACAGAAATTAAAAAAAAAATTCTAAAATTTGTCTGGAATCACAAAACACCCTGAAAAACCAAAGCAACTTGAGAAAGAACAAAGTTGTAAGCATCATACTTTCTGATTTCAAGCTATAGAAATCAAAACAGCACAGTACTGGCATAGAAACAGACACACAGAACAGAAAAGAGAGTCCAGAAGTAAACCTAAGCATATGCAAGTCAACTAATTTACGACACAGGTACCAAGAAAACACCACGGGGAAAGGATAGCTCCTTGAATAAATGGTGTTGGGAAAAGTGGATATTCACATGCAAGGGAATAAAACTGGCTCCTTATCTTATACCATACACAAAAAATCAACTCAAAATGAATTAAAGACTTAAATGTAAGACCTGACAGTATATAACTCCTAGAAGAAAAGATAGGGAATAAGTTCCTTGACATGGGCCTTGGCAATGATTTTTTTGATATCACACCAAAAGCTCAGGGAACAAAATCAGAAATAAGCAAGTGGGATTACATCAAACTAAAAAGCTTCTGTACAGTAAAGGAAACACTCAGCAAAAAAAGGTAGCCTATGTGCCAGGCACGGTGGCTCACGCCTGTATTCCCAATACTTTGCGAGGTCAGGTGGGTAGATAGCTTGAGCCCAGGAGTTTAAGACCCACCTGGGCAACACGGCAAAATTTTTTTTTTTTTAATAAAACATACAAAAATTAATGGGGCGTGGTGGCACACACCTATAGTCCCAACTGCTCAAGATATGAAGTGGGAAGATCACCTGAGCCTGGGAGGTCAAGGCTGCAGTGAGCTGGGATCACACCACTGCATTCTACACCACTCACTCTGGGTGACAAAGTGAGACCCTGTCTCAAAAAAAAAAGGAAGAAAAGGTAGTCTATGAATTGGGAGAAAACATTTACAAATCATATATTCAATGAGATTAATATCTAAAATATATAAGTAAATCACACAACTCAATAGCAAAAAAAAAAAAAAATTTTTTAAACGGGCAAAAAGCATGAATAGACACATATCCAAAGAAGAAATAAAAATGGCCAACAGATATATGCAAAGGTGCTCAACATCACTGAACATCAGGGAAATACAAATCAAAATCATGAGAAATCACCTCACACCTGTTAGAATGGCTACTATCAAAAAGAGTGATAAATGTTGGCAAGAAGGTGGAAAAAAGGGAACCCTTGTATACTGATAGCAGGACTGTATACTTGGTATAGCCATTATGGAAAACAGTATGGAAGTTCCTCAAAAAATTAAAAATAGAACTACCACATCACCCAGCAATCCCACTCTGTTATCTACCCAAAGAAAACAAAATCAGTATGTCGAACAAATATCTGCGCTTCCATGTTCATTGGAGCATTATTCACAATAGGCAAAATACTGAAATAACCTAAGTGTCACTGACAACTGGATAAAGAAATTGTGGTATACACTGTATATATGTTGGAACACTGTTCAGCCTTTAAAAAGAGATCCTGCCATTTGCAACAACATGGGTAAATCTAGACATTATGATATATAAAATAAGCCAGACATACAAAGACAAATACTACATGATCTTACGTATATGTAGACTCTAAAGTCAAAATGAAGAAACAGAAAATGGTGGTGACTAGGGCATGGGAGCAGGGAAGGGGGCAGAATTGGAGGATACAAAGTTATATAGGATGAATAAGTCTAGAGACCTGAAGTACAGCATGATGACTATAGTTCATATTATTGTTTTGTATGCTGGAAATTTGCCAACAGAGTAGATTCAGGTGTTATCATTTTTAAAAAGGTAAACTATATGAGAAGATGAATATATTAATTGACTGTAGTAAACAACCTACTATGTTTATCCAAGCAGCATACTGGACCAGGCACTGTGGCTAATGCCTGTAATCCCAGTGATTTGGGAGGCCGAGGCAGGAGGATTGCTTCAGGCCAGGAGTTTGAGACCAGCCTGGGCAACACAGTGAGACCATGATCTCTCTATTTTTTCTTTTTTTAGCCTTTTTCCACAACCTCCTAACCTCTTAAAACAAAAAAAAACAAACAAAGAGTGAGGCATGGTGGCGCATGCCTATAGTTCCAACTACTCAGGAGTCTGAGGTGGGAAGATCACTTGAATCCACGAGTTTGAGGTTATAATGAGCAATCGTCGCCCCACTGTGCTCCAGACTGGGCAACAAAGTGAGATCACCTCAAAAAAAAAAGGTCTTCTTGTTGTATACCTTAAATATTTATAATAAACAACTAATTAAAAATAAAAACCTGCAGTTTAGCAGGGCATAGGGAAGGGTACACTCTGAAATAACTGAGCTGGCAAAGTCCTCTGTGCCTCAGACAGAAAGTAGTGTGCTCTGGGGTCTTCAGGCCAGGGAGATTCTCTCCAGCTGTGGGGACTAAGGAAGGAGGTTTCTGGGTTGGGCTTTGGCAAGTTAATAAAATTTAGTCCTGCAGAGTTAGGGGAAGAGAGGAGTATTCCAAGCAGCCAAATTAGCAATGTGCGAAAGCACAGCGCACGGAAAAGCACAGAAACCAGGCAGCATCCAGTGTGGCCAGAAGAAAGGTCCCAAAACAACAGGAAAGCACTGGGAAACAAAGTAGAAAGATAGAAACAGGAGCATGGAGAGAGCCATTGGAGATTTCTGAACAGAAGTTTCTAACCTTTGCCTAAAGAGGACAACCTTAGAAAGGGCAAAGTGCAGGCCAGGTGACCTAAGAGACGGGCAGCAAGCACCTGGCAAAGGCAGAAAAGCTTGGGGGAATTCAGAGCAAACAGAATGGAGAGGTTCTGGCAACCGTAAGTGGGTGGAGGGTGTCAAAGATGGCACCCAGGGGTGATGAGCTGGGATGTGGGAGTGCCAGAAAGCCACTAGAGACAAAGAGGAGGAGTAGGGGAGGGGGAGGAAGAGGAGGAGAACAAGGCTGCGGGCACAAAAAGGGCAAAGGTGAGGGGTACCTGCAAAGTGATGCCACCTGTCATCATGAGACTGGGTAAGGTCAACAAAAGGGAGAAAAAAGAACCTTGGAGAAAGCAATGGCCAAGGAACGGTGGAAGTTACAGATGAGAAACAGGCCGAAAAGCAGGAGAGCCATCAGGAACGTGGTGATTCAGTGAAACAGCACAGGGCTTCCAAGGGGAAAGGCCATCGGAAGTGGATCAGACCTTGCTGACTGGCATTCAAAATAGCAGGAAAGCAGGAAGAGAGATGGAACCCAGAGTATGAAATGAAGAACCAAATGTGTGGTCAACATAGCTGCAGCACAACAATTCCTTCAAGAGATGAAGTGGGGGCCGGGCGCGGTGGCTCAAGCCTGTAATCCCAGCACTTTGGGAGGCCGAGACGGGCGGATCACGAGGTCAGGAGATCGAGACCATCCTGGCTAACACGGTGAAACCCTGTTTCTACTAAAAAATACAAAAAACTAGCTGGGCGAGGTGGCGGGCGCCTGTAGTCCCAGCTACTCGGGAGGCTGAGGCAGGAGAATGGCGTAAACTCGGGAGGCGGAGCTTGCAGTGAGCTGAGATCCGGCCACTGCACTCCAGCCCGGGTGACAGAGCGAGACTCTGTCTCAAAAAAAAAAAAAAAAAAAGAAATGAAGTGGGGAAAGGCAGCAAGGGGAAGGGGCAATGGAGGCCAGAATGCTTGCAAAGCTGACCACTGAGAGGAGGAGTGAGAAGGCTGGCTGAGGGCTCTACTCCGAGGCTCGGGGTTCAGGAGACCTGCAGGCCTCTGATCTCAGCTATTTATATGCAACAACTAAGCACCTGTATAGAGGCAAGTGGCCCATTAAATGCACTCATTCTAGGGCCCAGGTATGTGGAAGGGGCACCAAAGGTGAAGACAGCGGAGGAGCTAGAGAAAGGGAGAGGCCCACCCACAGTAGCTCCCTCTCAGGGCCAGGACATGTTCTGGCCAGGGCAAGCCTTCTCACACTGAGAAAAAGGGCAGATCTCCTCAGTGGAGATGAGTGTGGGGAGAAGAGGAGAAACAGTTCATCACCCACTTGCCATGATTAGAAATAGAGCAAGTTCCGGCAGGGCGCGGTGGCTCACACCTGTAATCCCAGCACTTTGGGAGGCCGAGGTGAGCAGATCATGAAGTCAGGAGATACAGACCATCCTGGCTAACACGGTGAAACCCCGTCTCCACTAAAAATACAAAAAATTAGCCGGGCGTGGTGGCAGGCACCTGTAGTCCCAGTTACTCGGGAGGCTGAGGCAGGAGAATGGTGTGAACCCGGGGGGCGGAGCTTGCAATGAGCCGAGATCGCGCCACTGCACTCCAGCCTGGGCGACAGAGTGAGACTCTGTCTCAAAAAAAAGAAAAAGAAAAAGAAAAGAAATTGAGCAAGTTCTGTGACTAAATACAATCCTGGGAGTCTATCTTCCTGGCAGTCTTATGTAGTGGCCCCTACATTAAAAAATATTCCCTTGACTGGGTGCCGTGGCTCACATCTACAATCCCAGCACTTTGGGAGGCTAAGGCAGGAGGATCACTTGAGGTCAGGAGTTTCAAACCAGCTTGGGTAACATAGTGAGAATGTCGCTTTTAAAATATATACGTATATTAACAAAATATAATGATGGTGATCCTAGGAAAGGTTCACCATTATTCTTCTCATGCCCACACTGATACATAGCTGCCTTTCCAATGGGCCAGATTTTGCCCTTCCTTAGAGCGATGTGTGGGAAAGGCAGAGGGTAGAGGAAGACAACAGAGCCTCGGACCACACCACCCAACGCTGGTCACATCTGACAGGTGTGACCTACACAGGTGAAGAGCAAATGAGTTGTTCATAGTGATCACTTTTAAATAAGGGCTACCTATATAATTAAACTTGATCTTAAAGCAAATACTAACATATTTTATTCTGTATTATTTATATTTTGTTGATTAGAATTTACAAGAAACTGTTCTTAAGGGCCCTTCTTTTGAGAGATTGATGCTGGCCACTGGAATCCAGCTTTCCCTGGTGTGACTCTGTGGCAGTGGCCCAAGCCACCTCAGTAGAGAGTCATAACTCCTGTCACCCAGCTTTTCCTAAGGGAATTTAGAAATGTGTCCAGCGGGCATGGTAAGCGACTGTGGATTGCAAGCAGAGGGGCCAGCATGACAGAAGCAAAAGGTTCAAGAGGACAGTCTAGTGACAAGGGAAGAGGCGAGGTCTGGACACAGAGGGACAATGAGGAGTGAGGCCACTGACCGGTGCTAAACACTGTGATGCCGTAGGACGGAGGAGTGGGAAGAAATGGGCAACAGAACCAGGCCCCTTCTCCTATGGGGATAGGGGTGCGGGAGCAAGAGGCACTCAGGGGCTAGCAGAGTCACAGCCAGAAAGATGCCAGACAATACCTGACGAAGAAAGGAATGGAAGCCCTGGCTGCACATTCGTCATTTGGGGAGTGTTTTGCTGGTTTGACATTTGACAACTTTGTCAGGGACCAATTTACATACTGTAAAATAGACCCATTTTAAGTAAATGATTCAGTGAATTGTAGTAAATTTTGGAGCTATGTATCCATCACCACAATCTAGTACCTGCTGAGCTTTTAAAAATCCTAATGCCCCATCCCTAACTTTGACCAATTATATCAAGAGTTTCAGGTAGAACTTACACCTCTGAATTTTTAAAATTCTCTCCCAGCGCTGGGCGCAGTGGCTCATGCCTATAATGCCAGCACTTTGGGAGGCCGAGGAGGCCAGATTGCATGAGCTCAGGAGTTTGAGACCAGCCTGGGCAACATGGTGAAACCTTGTCTCTACAAAAGATACAAAAATTAGCCAGGTGTGGTGGCATGCATCCGTAGCACCAGCTACTCAGGAGGCTGAAGTGGGAGGATCACTTGAGCCAGAGAGGCAGAGGTTACAGTGTGCTGAGATCGTGCCACTGCACTCCAGCCTGGGTGACAGAGTAAGGCCCAGTCTCCAAAAAAAAAAAAAAAAAAAAAAAAAAAAAAAATCAAATTCCAAGATGAGCATCAGGCTCACATTTGCACGTCTGGTGCAATTCAGTCACAGAAGGAGGGCAGGCTGGGGAGCTCTTGGACCCAGCCTACCAATGACTCCACCACAGTCAGAGTCCCTGCAGGCTTCTGCTCCAAGAGACAGTGCAAGCAAGGACTACAATCCTGGGGCAGAGGATTTCAATACAGATGCTTGGCATTTTAGTTCCACCAGGGCAGAATATAAAATAAGCCAGGCACACTCCCACAGTGCTCCTCTCAGGGAGTTGTCACAAACGACAAGAAGTTTTGCTGCACTTCCAATGAGGGCAAATTAGAATTCACTAACATCAACAGTTATCACCTTAGAGTCAAGGTACAGTAAGACTATAAGCAAAGCTTGGCAGCCTCTGGGAAAAGCAGCGGCCCTTCTCTGCACACCCTTACCACCTGAAGAACGCCACTCACCTACAAGGTAATGAGAAATGGAGATACTTTTAAAATTGCTCAAGTCTTGCCTATCCCAAGATGCTAACACGTCTACCACTCAGTGGCCCGGCATTTCTAGGAGGCACCTGGGTGACACCTTGCACAATTCTGTGGCTGCATAAGTTCCTTCTGATAAATTAGACTCTTTTCCTTTCTAACTAAAGATCAAACCACAGGACCCATTTGAAGCATGACTACACTGAAATATCAGATTGCAAAATCCACCTGATCACCACAAAGGCCCCCGCACAGCATGTACTCACTTCCTGCCCTGACCCTCACAACACTGGGCTCCTGCTGGCTCCTTGCCACCTGCTCCCTGACCCTGCACACCTGTGGGCAGGGGCCATGTAACCTGCCCCAGCCCTATGAGCTCAGTACCTGGCACTGGGGCTGGGCACACATGGGGTGCTCGGGAAAAGGGGGACACATAAGCATACTTGCCTATAGGGTGGCAGTGCCCCTGCTGTGAGTTTCCTCTAAGACCCAAGAATGTTTCTCTTCACATAGCTGGGAACTGAGGAGGCATTCCAAAGGCGCTGTGGACGGAATTTATGCTCCACCCCTAAATTCATGCTGAAGCCCTAACCCCCAATGTGATAGTATTTGGAGGTAATTAGGTGTGGATCAGGTCATGGAGGTGAAGGCCTTGTGATGGGATTCATGCCATTATTTAAAAAAAAAAAAAAACAAAGAGGGACCAGAGCTCCCCTTCTCTCCTCCATGTGAAGACACAGCCAAGAAGAGGCCATCTGCAAGTCAGGAAGAGAGCCCTCACTAGGAACTTGATTGTGGCCTTCCAGCCTCCAGAAGGGAAACACACACCTATTGTTTAGGCCAAACCATCTATGGTCCTTTGTTACAGCGGCCCAAGCTGACAAAGACAAAAGGCTGGTCACACAGGCAGATGACTCTTGGCAAAAGCCAGCTCCAAGCCCCATCAGACAACACCAGGCAGAGCTGCCAAGCCCTTCAACCTAGGTAGAGACAGCTGCCATTTTCCAGGTGACCTGATTACTTCCTTAAACCCGAATCACTGCCTCACAGATTTCTAGAACTAGAACTTTATTTCTTAGCTTCCCACTGCCTCTATGCATTAAAATCCTCAAATCCACCTTTTCTGCATGCCTCACATCTGGGGGGCGACTCACACACAGGGTTTCAGCCCCTCCAGAGAGAGCACCACCACGGCTGAGGCCTCACACTACGGAGTGCAGGTCCACGGTGCTCATGGTCCCCTCCACGCTCCAGAGGAGCAAGGCTGTAGTCCTGAAAAGCAGTCACAGGCCCTCTAGCAGTCTGGTATCACTAAGAATGGAGCCCACAGACCTCCTACCACTTACTTTGAGCACAAATGCAGATGATGTCAACTTCAGCCCTCACTTACGCTTCCATAGGGTCCTCCCTGCCCACTGGGCTATGTGTACACCTGAGGGGCTGCCAAGTTTCCCGGGGCAGCTCCACTGGCATTTAACCCTCCAACAAAGCATGTAAAGGTCAGCCTGTGGCCAACTGCCTTACATCCACACTAGCTGGATTCCTCCCCTTGGGCCACTGCTCTAGTTTTTAAAATATGTATTGTAGCACAGAACCTCCCAGCTGCACACGCTGCTAAATGCTGTGACTGCCCTGACAATGTGGCATGCCACACCCTGAGCCCGCCCCGCTAGAGTTCCGTGCCAGGACACGCTGGAGACAGCGGTTCCAGAAAATAGTAAATGCTTCTCTTTCTCCCCCAACACTGAAATGGGGACATGTGGCAGACCTCATATAGGAAGGTGAGGGGTCCCACCTGTGACTGGACTGCTCAGGCAGACACAGACGCCCTCACAGAGGGAGGCCCCTGCACCCCTAGACACTGGGAAGCTCAGGTAGATGGGCAGCCAGACCCTCCCACTCTGCAGTGGTCCCAGCCCCAGCCCCCATCAGCCAAAACAAGAGAAGGTTAGAAACCACCTGGGACTCAGGGGTTGATTGGGACAAGGGGTACACACAGAATCAACCCTGTTTAGCTCCCCTAACTCCAGACTTGACCCTGAAATGGCTCAATTCCAAATCCCCACATTTAACAAAGACTGACACAGGCAAAGGGTCCTGTCAGACCTCCTGGAGTCCCTTGAGGTCTTTGGGGGTCACTAACTGTATGCTGAAATTATGATGTGTGTTGGGTGAACAAGTGAAAGAACAGGGAGACAGAAAGGCATTCGGCTATTAAATGGAAACAGTGCCAAACTTCGGACAGACAAGAAAGTAATTAATTCTGCCCTGAGGGGTGTTTTTTAGGAGGGTAGGAGCACCATGGACTCAGACCCTGATGGACTCAGTCACACACAGGTTCACAGGGAATGCTGACAACACTGACAACGGCCAGCCCTCCAGTCAGGCCTGGACCCAAGTCAGGGCCAGCTCAAATGCAGATCTGACTCTCTCTCCTCAGTGACCCCAGCTTCTGGAGTCAGGACAGACAGTAGCCCAAAATACTCATCGTTCCACACCCTCCAGGCAGTGCAGCTACAAGCATCACTCCAGCACCAGCCTGGAGAGTGCCCTCAGAACTGAACTGAGGATGCTGAGGAAATATGGGTGTGGCTGAGGGGGAGCCCTTGTGGGCGTCTGGAGGCCTCCCCATGGCCAGCCACTCCAAAGCAGGCCACACATTTCCAGAGACCTGGAATCAAGCCAGGACAGCTGACTCCGGTCTCCCATCACTGTTCAGAACCGGGCCCACACTTCCAAGAAAAAGAAGAGGCCTCTGTTGTGCAGATACCATTGGCCCTCCCCCACCAGGGACAAGCTCCTGCCTTCCACAAGCTCAGCCCTACTGCCATCTGCACCACACCGGAGCCCACATCACAGGTGAGCAAGGCAATGAGCCAGGTGCTATGACACAGCAGCACCCAGATCCCCTCAGTGAGGGCTGTGGGCAGGCAGCCTTCAGCAATCAGCCCTTTCAGGGATCTGGTGGCTGCACAGACCTGCACTCCACACGACACCCGTCCCAGGCAACCCTCATCTAACGACTGATGGGTGCAGAGCAGGAAGACCTGACTATCTCACCAGACTGGGGACGGCTCTGAAGGGCTGTGCTGGTGCTTGCTCTTGCTCCAAAGCAGAGGCTATCGTGGGGCCTTCCTCACCACTTGAGTCTCCCTCTGCCCACTCTTGCTTCCTGTGCCTACCCCACAGGTGTTGTCTCAAAAGTACCCCCTAGTAAGGATCCTGCATGACAAACTCCCTACCTCCTCTTCAGGAAACCCAGCCTATGGCATAAAGTCCCAAAGACATATTGACAATTTTCTACCACCTATAGATGCTCGTGAATAACACCCTTACACAAGCCACAGTACCAGATGACAGTTCTGACTATAGTAATCTTTCTGAACTCCAATGCCCTATTTTTCTCAAAGTCCCAAAAGGGAGTTTGGATTTCACCTGGAAAGGATTCTCACTTTATCAGCCCTCAAAGTGCCTTGCCATGCCCTCCAACAGCCACAGACTCCGCCAGCTTCCACAGCACCACTTCCGCCACAACTCCCCAGAGGACAGAAGGCCAGACTGCCACCAGGGTCAACAAGCCACCCACAGGGCAAGCTAAACAAAGGAGCACTCTAGGTGCAGACTCCACAAGCACGAACCGTCAGGCACTCTTGCTGCACTCTGTGTGTACAGCCACCTCTCTCAGATCAGGCACACCCTTCTCTACCCAACCTCCACCACAAGCCCAAACTACTCACCACTCAGCCTGGCCTGCAGCCCCTGAGGCAGGTGGAGGGAAAGGCCATGAGAGGGGAGGTTACACTGAGTTCTACTGCCATTTATGGCCAGTGCTTTGGACTCTGAAACTTAATCGCCACCAATGCCTGGGGAGGATGGAAATGGTGGCCTCAAGAATTGGCTCTGCACCTTTCCTTGTGAGACCCTTCTTGTTCTTGATGGGTCGCACAAAGTCTAAGAACCTCAGCTGGGCCCTGTCAACCCAGACAAAGATATTTCCTTCCTTGGAGCGGGAGGCGAGCCCAGGTTGGTGGGTGTTAGTGGGCTCTGTCAGGCCCTGGAGCCAGCAGAGAGCTCCAGGGTGAGTTCCTGAGCAGGGCAGGAGACATGGAGACGCAGAGCCTCCTTGAACTCCCTTTTCTGTGGACTTGCACTTCTATTCTGCTACTTTGGTTTCTGCTGGTTGCATCTGCTCCCCTGGAGCCTGTCCTACCCCAGCATGTGGTTCTGGCTGTCTTGCTGCAATAAAGCCGCAAACTGGGCAAGTTTCTTAACCTGGGTCTCAGCAGTTCATGGGTAAAATGAAGCCTCCATCTGGCAAGGCTTTGAAAAGTCAAACAAGAGTTACCCCATTAAGTGCCTACTATGGCTCGAATGGGGAAATTCATGTTGAAGCTCAATCTCCACTGCGGTGGTATTAAGAGGTGGGACCTCTAGAGAAGTGATGGTCACCAAGGCTCTGCCTTATGAATGGATTAGTGTCTTATAAAAGGGCACGAGGAAACTAGCTTAGGCCCTTTTTGCCCTTCCATCTCTTCTGCCATGTGAAGACACAGCAACAAGGTGTTATCTTTGAAGCAGAGTACTACCTGTACCAAATACCAATCCTACCAGGATCCTGGACTTCCCAGCCTCCAAAACTGTGAGAAGTAAACCTCTATTGTTTATAAATTACCCAATTTGTGGCATTTTGTTACAGCAGCACAAATGAACTAAGAAGGTGACCAACAGAGGGCCTGGCCCTAAGTGCTCAGTATACAAAAGTTACTATTAGCTACTATTAACCATGACGATGATTGGGTAAAGAAGATGGGACAGTCCATTTGTCAGCTTCTACCCACTCCTCCTCAGCTAACATCCAGGCCCTCCTTGCTGCAACTCCTTAGTCACCGAAGCACTCACTGTCTACTCCAAGTATGGCAACAACACACCATTTTCCTGGCTTATGCTGCAAATGGAGCCCAGAATCTGAGAAGACACTTAAGTCCTATCAGGCACACCCAAGTAAGGTGCTCCAGCTCTTGCCCCACCCTCTGGGCCTCTTAGGGTAAAGCCTCCAGCACAACAGACGCTGAATACAGGCTTAGTAGGTAAGGCCAAAATGTGAAATACCATTCTCACTCCACTTTCAACCAATCATCCAACAGGCTGGATAATCCAAAACTAAGTCCAAACTCAGGGGCAGAGGGAGAATAAGAAAAAGAGTACAGGCCAGGAACAGTGGCTCATGCCTGTTACCCCAGCACTTTGGGAGGTCGAGGCAGGCAATCACTTGAGGTCAGGAGTTTGAGACCAGCCTGGCCAACATGTTGAAACCCTGTCTCTACTAAAAATAAAAAAATTAGCTGGGCGTGGTGGTGCATGCCTGTAATTCCAGCTACTCAGGAGGCTGAGGCATGAGAATCGTCGAACCCGGGAGGTGAAAGTTGCACTGGGCCGATATCGTGCCACTGCATTGTCTCAAAAAAGAAAAAGAAAAAGAGGGCATTGTTAAGTCCCCACAAACCCTGTGCCCTCACGGTTCCCATTCCTACCCCAGTTTAATAGTGATTTGTGTCTGGGAAGGCCAAGCACAGCACATTTATATACAGCAGCTCTTCTGCTGTTAGATTCCTTCAGGACATGTAAATGCCTGTAATCTCCATGTTTTCAACCTAATACAACATGAAAACAGGGAGTGCAAATACACTAATCAACCATTTGCTTTCTAGCTGCTCTATATATAGGAAATGTAAACACTTGTCAGGTGTGGTGGCTCACACTTGTAATCCCAACACTTTGGGAGAGCCGAGGTGGGTGGATCACTTGAGCCCAGGAGTTCAAGATCAGCCTGAGAAACATAATGAAACTCTGTCTCTACCAAAAATAAAAATAAAAAATAAAAAAATTAGCTGGGCATGGTGGTGCACACCTGTAGTCCCAGCTACTCAGGAGGCTGAGGTGACAGGATCATCTGAGCCCAGGAGGTTGAGGCTGCAGCGAGCCATGATTGTACCACTGCACTCCAGCCTAGTGACAGAGTAAGACCCTGTCTCAAAAAAAAAAAAAAAAAATTTAAAGAAAGGTAAACACTTGTTATAAAGTAAAGCTGGGCACAGTGGCTCACGCTTGTAATCCCAGCACTTTGGGAGGCCAAGGCGAGCAAATCACCTGGGGTCGGGAGTTCAAGACCAGCCTGACCAACATGGAGAAACCCTGTCTCTACTAAAAATACAAAATTAGCCAGGCGTAGTAGCGCATGCCTGTAATCCCAGCTACTTGAGGCTGAGGCAGAATTGCTTGAACCTGGGAGGCAGAGGTTGTGGTGAGCCGAGATCACGCCACTGCACTCCAGCCTGGACAACAAGAGCAAAATTCTGTTTTTAAAAAAAAAAAAAAAAAAAAATTAGCTGGGCGTGGTGATGGGTGCCTGTAATTTCAGCTACTCAGGAGGCTAAGGCAGGAGAACTGCTTGAACCCGGGAGGTGGAGGTTGCAGTGAGCCAAGATTGCTCCACCGCACTCCAGCCTGGGTGAGAGTGAGACTCTGTCTCAAAAAAATAAATAAATAAAATACAAAGTTAACTTTTTTATAATTAAGCAAATTATAATCTCCTTAAAGGCTGCAACTGTTTCTTCATCTTTTATAGGTCTTATGACCCCCAAGAAACCGACTTCAAAGCACTTGAAAATCTTAAGAGTTTGCTAAATGAATAAATGCAAAATTTACGCTCAAACATACAAATGAATGCATATTTGCATGCACACATACTCTCACACATTTTACCAACCCTTCTCCAGGATAAAGTTTCTCCTCACCAACATGGATAGCAGAAGTCAACTAAAACTGTAGAATACTACATGTTATTAATTCCATGAAGAGAACTAATTTTTCACAAGACTCGCCGTAGGCTTTGACCTGAATAAAACAGGAAAAGATTCTAAGAGACTACAAAATTTGACTCCTTCCCCTTTACAGAGCAGAAACTATGGTGCTGAGAATCAGAAAGAAAGGAAGATAATGGCAGCTCTGAAACCAGTCTTAGGCCTTGCCGACTCTCAGCACCTTATTCTTTCTGCTAGCACTTTGGTAGACGTGACAAAGAACATCCCATACCATCTCCCTGCAACAGCGTGCTCATATCATCTGCATGATACAATGTCCTTCCACTATAAGAGATAAGCAATTATATTTTAAAATCTTTTTAAACAGGTATTTCTATTCAGCAGCGGGTTGCTTTATATCCCCAAAGACTCTCCAGTCAAACTTCCTTTTGTTACAGGATACAAAAACAGTTCACACGAATGATCATTACCTTTAACAAGCAATTTGTCTCTCACAGAAACCCTCCGAGTCGAGTCGGAGGCTGTGGCTGCCGTCCGGGACCCTTTGAGACCATCGTCACGCTTCAGTTTGCTTGCTAGCGTTAGCATTACTGCTGCCTTTACCCTGAAAGACAGCAATGAAAGCAGGTTTAAGGACCAGGTGTCCAGAGACTAATTAGACATTGAGGAAAATGTACAGGTGCTTTTGTATTTTGATTTTTTCCCATAATTTAGTTATGGAAAAAATTTGCACACATTAATAAGACTGGATTCCTTCATAATACATTTGAAAAGCTCTATGCCATCCTCTATAAGCCTAACTTAAAATTATGAATTAACTTTATTTATTT
>NW_012122043.1:4145196-4147165 GCF_000951035.1 Colobus angolensis palliatus
GTTGGTCTCAAACTCCTGACCTCAGGTGATCCGCCTGCCTTGGCCTCCCAAAGTGCTGGGATTACAGGCATGAGCCACCGTGCCCGGCCATGAATTAACAGTTTTTTAAAAAGAGAGTCATGGCTGGGCACAGTGGCTCACAAATACAATCCCAGCACTTTGGGAGGCCAAGGTAGGAGGATCGCTTGAGCCTAAGAGCTCAAGACCAGCCTGGGCAATATGGCAAAACCCCATCTCTACAAAAAATACAAAAAAATGAGCCAGGGGGGTGGCGTGCGCCTATAGTCCCAGCTACTCGGGAAGCTGAGGTGGGAGGATCCCTTGAGCCTGGGAGGTTGGGGATGCAGTGAGCTGTGATTGTGCTACTGCACTCCAGCCTGGGTGACAGAGCGAGACCCTGTCTCAAAAAAAAAAAAAAATTAAAATTAAAAAGTCATGCATTTCACACTCACTGGTTACCCACTAGGTGCCAGGCCCTGGGATGTGGTTGTGACGAAGCTCCCACGGAACACAACGTCTAGGGTGCCTCCACAGCTTCTCAACCAGCATGCCCTCACCAACGGGTTCCACATGGGTCCATTACTGTCCACTAGTAAGTCTGCCCTGCCCTGCTGCAGGGGATCATGCACACACATGGTATGGTCCCAGGGTCTGGCCCATCACCAACTGAAGCAGCACAGCCTCTGGTGGAAGAGGAGCACCACTCTTTGCTCTCCTTCCTCCTTTAATAAAGGTGTGGCTAGAGCCTTAACAAGCATCTTCTCATTTATTCATGCTGTGTTGCATTTACTTACGTTTGTGTTTTATTTATATTTTTTGGCAATTTCAACATCAAGACTGAATTAAAATTAATGTCCCAAAGTAGATTATGTTCATTGGTGGCTTCCACCCCATCTGTGTTGCAGGTTCCCCTGCTGTAAGCTCACTGGGAGAGACAACAAAGACCAAACACAGGTGATGCCACTTGCTGCCTGGGAGACAGTTGAAGAAATGCCACAATTTGTTTAAGATTTTATTTTTTAAGGGCAGTTTTAAGTACACAGTAAAATTAAGAGGAAGGTACAGAGATTCCCCATATGCCCCCTGCCCCAACACATGGACATCCTCCCCTATTACCAGCATCTCCCACCAGAGGGTACATTTGTTACAATTCATGAACCCACATCAACACATGATAACTCAAAGTCCACAGCTTACATTATGATCCCACTAATTATAAGGGTAACTATCCTCTAGACTCTGCCTTCTATTTCTAACATAAACTGACATTAATCTTCCCCCTAACTCTTACTTACTTTGCCATGGTCAGAGAGAGTCTCTGGAACTTCTTTTGACTGAGGACAAATATTTGTCACTAGGGCCAGGCACCGTGGCTCACGCCTGTAATCCCAGCACTTCAGGAGAATGAGGCGGGAGGATCACGAGGTTAGGAGATTGAGACCATCCTGGCCAACATGGTGAAACCCCGTCTCTACTAAAATACAAAAAATTAGCTGGGTGTGGTGGTGCACACCTGTAGTCCCAGCTACTGGTGAGGCTGAGGCAGGAGAATCGCTCGAACCCGGGAGGCAGAGGTTACAGTGAGCTGAGATTGTACCACTGCACTCCAGCCTGGCAACAGAGTGAGACTTAAAAATAAAATAAAATAAAATAAAATAAATTGTCACCAGTTCAATATTTCCATAATTTCCTTTATTGCTTTCATATCATTTTATTTCAATACCACTCTGATCATTTCAACAGAAAACGATCTAAAAATTCCATGTGAAAAGCCTGACATAAGCACAGAAATTTTAGGTTGAGACTAAGATCCTGAAAGTCTAAGAATACTCCTTTCATGCTGGGTGCAGTGGCTCACGCCTGTAATCCCAGCACTTTGGGAGGCCGAGACGGGCGGATCACGAGGTCAGGAGATCAAGACCATCCTGGCCAACACGATGAAACCCCGTCTCTACTAAAAATACAAAAA
>NW_012122043.1:4147215-4151674 GCF_000951035.1 Colobus angolensis palliatus
TTTGCGCCTGGTTCCAACCGGAGTTAACTTCTTGGTCTTCAGGACTTAGGGGCTCGGAGGAGCCCGGGTTATCCTTCCCTGAAGGAGCGGCCTCCGTGGCTGGAGCTCCCGCTGTCCAGCACCGCACCTGCAGTGCAAAGGACTGGACCGGGCCCCGCAGCCTGCAGTGCGGGCGGTGAGGGAGACCGGGCGGTCAGACGCGCAAACCACGACCAACCCCAAACCGTGTGCTGCGCCCGCAGGCCCCACTGTTTTTGTCATGTCCTTTCTATTCCTTATTTTCTCTCTTAAATGTGTTTAAAGTGCCTTAAAAATCCATTTCAACTTGTCCTCTTTTAGGAGCCCAGATTCATCCCGCGCTCATGAGCGGCCTGTGTGATTGACGAGGGGCCGCCCTGGGCGTCAGGCAGGCCCCTGGAGGAGTGGACCATCGGAAAGATGAGGTTCAGCATGGAGACCGTCAGAAGGACACAAGAAGTTAGACTTTCATTTCCAAAACCCCACTGAGAGGTTTCTAACAGTGGAGTGACAGTATCAGGTTTTCTTCCTAAAAGAGGCTGGCGGGCCCCGTGGCTCATGCCTGTAATCCCAGCACTTTGGGAAGCCGAGACGGGCAGATTATTTGAGCTCAGAAGTTTGAGACCAGCCTGGGCGACAGAGCCAGACTCCGTCTCAGAAAAAAAAAAAAAAAAAGAATATTCCTTTCCTCGTTGGCATTTGAAACCATTTTCCACCCAGGTCTCTTACACAGTTTCTCACATCATCTTCTGTCTATCTCCTAAAGGCTGTCAGATTTTATTTTTTATTGTTTGTATCATGAAAACAGTATAGGCCAGGCATGGTAGCTCATGCCTGTAATCCCAGCACTTTGGGAGGCCAAGGCGGGTGGGTCACCTGAGGTCGGGAGTTCTAAACCAGCCTGGCCAACATGGCAAAACCCCATCTCTACTAAAAATACCAAAAAAATCAGCTGGGCCTGGTGGTGGGTGCCTGTAATCCCAGCTACTCGGGAGGCTGAGGCAGGACAATAGGTTGAACCCAGGAGGTGGAGGCTGCAGTAATGGTGCCATTGCACTCCAGCCTGGGCAACAAGAGTGAAACTGCATCTCAAAAAATAAAAAACTTTAAAGAATTTTTTAGAAATGAAAACAATACATAGAATACGATCTTCTGAACTGCACAGTCTTTTCCACTCAGAGGACACAGACATACACATACCGTAAACCCCTTAAGAAGCACTGGTCTAAAGGCTTCCAAGACAGCTCTGCGCTTCAACAGTCATAAGCTCTTAGAATTGCAAAGCTGGAATGGACTTCTACTCCCATTCCATTTTAACATGTGGACCCCAGGACAACAGGGACCCAGAAGGCAGGCTGCCCAAAGCCACTCAGCTGCTAGAAGCAGTCACCAAAGACACACTAGTTTCCCTCTTACGGATGACAGAAATGTTTTTTGTTTGTTTTTGGAGACAGGTCTTGCTCTGTAGCCCAGGCTGGAGTGCAGTGGTGTGACTCGAGCTCAGTGCAGCCTCTCACTCCTAGTTTCAAGAGATCCTCCCACCTCAGCACCCTCCACCCCCTAAAGCAGCTAGGATTACAGGCACACACCATTATGCCTAGTTAATTTTAAATTTTTTTGTAGAGACAGGGCTTCACCATGTTACCCAGGCTGGTCTTGAACTCCTGAGCTGAAGCAATCCACCTGCCTTAGCCTCCCAAAGTGCTGGGACTACAGACGTGAGCCACCATGCCCAGCAGGACATGTTTTTATCTCGATTGTGGTCATGGTTTCAGACTAATCAATTACACAATTTAAATATGGGCAGTTTAGTGTATTTCAATTATGCCTCAATAAAGTTGACAAAAATGTGAAAATAAGCCAACATTACTTTCTTCATTGTTACGCTACTGTGCCATCTCCTCAGGTGGACCTCTATAAGAGCACATCATCACAGGGCAAAGCAGCTGGGTTCAGCTGATGAAGTTACTTCACAGGGAAAAAGTCACAAACACCTGTAGGGGCTTCAGCTACCACAGACATTAGCACCATCTAGAGCCAAGCTCTCCTGCTTCAGCCCCTACCTGGAATGATCTTGTCAAAAATCCCTCACAAGGATTCCTTGTCATGGAACAGTGATTCCCTTCCCAGCCAAGTCTGCTGCCACGTGTGCAGACTCGATCACATCAGTCCTGCCACATCATCAGGGTCACCCAGTTATGGACCAAGACGTGCATCCATCCATCACCTGGGGGTCAGCTGGATGCACCAGATGCCCTACACAAGGACTACCAGGTCTCTGGCTGACCTTGGGAATGCAAATGAAGCAAAGAGTAAAAAATAAAAGCACAACATGCTTGAACATGAGTTCAGCAGGCAGTAACCTAGGAAAGCCAGAATGAAGAGTCCCATAGAACAGCAAGCACCAGGGCCACACCCAGCTCCCCGAGAACCTGCACTAAAGGAGGCTCAGGGGTGCCTGGGGAGACTGATCCCTCACATACTGAAAGGCTCACCACCAAGAAACTCTTCTATACCACTACAGTCTGCAGGCTATGCTTAATGCTTTTATACCCCCAATCATGCCACGACAAAATCCTCTCTGTGGGCAGAAGATGCTCCAATATTCAATTCCACTGGAAGAGTCAGATTGCTGGTTTACTATCTTCAAGTCTGTGACTTGCAAGATATAAAAGAATGTTCAACACTGGTGTTTTGTTTCCATAGAAAGTAATAAAAAATGTACTTCCCTAACATTCTAAGAAATCTAATACAGTGACCATCTATTTTTCTGTCATGTGTATCATTTTCACATGCCACTTTAAGGATAAACCCAAGGCCTAATTTGGGAATGTTTCCATATACCAAAGGATTCTAACAAAAAATAAGTATTCAAACTGTCAAGCGGCTAGCTGAATACCTGCAGTTGCTTCAGAATTCTTTTCCTTCTTCAGTATGTTTCAACTCTTGAAGATCTGGTTTAAAACTAAACTTCCTCTTTCCTGCAAATTACACTCTAAGGCAGCATTTCCGTAACAGATCAGCTGTTCTGAACAGCATTCTCAGTCTCTAAATTCCACAAGTTGTAATTGGCCCAGTTAGGTTCTTCCTCTGGGTGGGACCTGCTTTCTGACGGCCCAAAGAGTATCTGGTGTGCAATGTATTAGTGCCATCAAGTGATATTTACTCAGCATCCCTGCAAGCAATGGCAAAACCAGGCCATGTCACTTTGTGCAGCGACGCCAGGGGCCAGTCAGCTCAAGGTGAGGGGCTACTTATTTACAATTCCTTCCTAATGGAGACATCTCAATCCAAGCATAAAGGATGGGACTGCGGGTCACTAGGGGACACTCAACTTCCCCAGTCAAAGGGGCCCAGATCAGGGCACAACAAAGTCCATATCCCACTCTTCCACAGAATGCCCGTGCCCAAGAACCTCCTGCTTGGCACAGGAGTACGCTGGTTGACTGACCATCTTTGGAGCCCAGCCCCTTCTATTTTCAGCAGTAAACCTGCCCCTTCCGGCACTGCCTACTACCTGAAAGGCAGGTATGTCCAGGTGGGGGGACAGCACTACACTTGGTGTGATTCTGTCTCTCAATCTCTCTCCCACCTCTATGCTCCCCCTTACCTTCATCTCACTCCTCAGCCAGGATTCCTCTGCACCAGGCAGGCCAGTTTCCTCTTTGTTCCTTCACAACACCCTGCTCATTTCCAGAAGCTTCTATTCAATCTGATACCCAGGTCTGGAATGCCCTCCTTCCTTCACAAGCGAATCCTACCCCCTTCCTTAAGGGGAAGATTCCTACCTAGATTCCAACGTCTCCTCCTCCAAGAAGCTTTCTCTGGCTGTTCCAACCCATCCTGCCCCACTTTCAGGCGGTCGGGAGTGCAGGGTGGGGGGCCCAATTCTCTCCTGTGACAGATGAGGAAACTGAGCCCAGGGAGGGGAAGGACACACCCAAGATGACACATCAGCGGAACCGGGTCTGGAACCAAGATTCTGCAGCACTAATTGCTCCAAGATGCCCTTCCCTCCTCGTCTCCTTTGCTGTGGTAAAAATTTTCCAAACTAGCCCGGCCGCCCCCAATTGTAGGTAAGCGCCCATACTTACTCTTCCCGCTGCAGGTACACGGACGGGGCGCGACTTGTCACTCCCCTCACCTCCCCCGCTCCTCACGGCCTAGCGTGACTCCTGCCGCGATCGGGAGTCCAGTCCCGCTTTCTGCGGCCACGTCGGGCCGGTGACCTTGGCCAGGCGCTGGACGCCCCGCTTCCTCCCTACAAGGCAGGCAGCCGATCCCGCGAGTGGGGCGTGAGTGTGGCCAGGTCTGTGCCACGCTCGACCCAGGGCCTGGTTCACATTAGGTGCTCGGCGCGGGCCGTCCCCAGGCGCCGCCGCGGTCACTCACTGCCGAGCGAGGCCAGCGCCCTGGCCACTGACGCCGCCTCCGACCCCCG
>NW_012122043.1:4153259-4156252 GCF_000951035.1 Colobus angolensis palliatus
GCCTGGCCAACATGACAAAACCCCGTCTCTACTAAAAATACAAAAAAGCCGGGCTTGGTGGTGTGCCCCTGTAATCCCAGCTGTTTGGGAGGCTGAGGCAGATTTGCTTGAACCTGGGAGGCGGAGGTTGCAGTGAACTGAGATCCCGACACTGCACTCCAGTCTGGGTGACACAGCAAGACTCTGTTTCCAGGAAAAGAAAAAGAAAAGAACGAACGAACACAACTCGTGTTATTTCTTGTGTTTGGGACCATGTCTCTCCCCTCCTTGCCCGGCTAACTCTCAAGTTTTTCTAAGCTAAGATACCACCTTCTCAGAGGCCTCAAAGTCTGGGGGTGGGGTGGGGCACTGCAGATGCCCTCTGTGTCTTCCTTGGAGCCCTGCACTTCCCTCTTCCTTATTGTCATGGCTTGTTTCCCTGACTAAGCTCAGCTCCTCAGCCCTCCTCTTCCTTCTTCCTCCAGCCTCACCTCCTGCCACCCCCTTTCCCATCCTGGGACATGCAGGTGATTAAAACACATCTGCTGGATAGAGATTGCATGAGCTGGCGGCATGAGTCCTGGTGAGAGGAGATAAGGGCTTAAAGATTGCAGTGTGTGAAGGTGCAGCCGGAATGGCGTGAGCACTTGTCTTACTCATAAGCATCACTGTCTGCAGAATGGATTGCACCACACATTGGCCCACGCAGGCCCAAATTCCACCGCCGTGGATGAATGAAGTCATTTCTAGCTCCATTTCATGAGGCTGCCTAATTCTTTCACTAAGACTTATTTAGGACTTCCTAGTTTATTAACTCAATTAATCCAAACAATAACCCCATGAAACAGGTATTATCCCCATTTTATAGATGAGGAAACTGACACAGAAGTTAAGTAGTCTATTGACAAAAAAGGTCAAACTGTAAAATATTTGAAGAGATTTTATTCAGGGCCAAATATGAGTGACGAAGGCCTGAGTCACAGCCTTAGGAGGTCCTGAGAACATGTGCCCAAGGTAGTTGGATTGCAGCTCGATTTTTATAAATTTTAAGGGTGTCAGAGGCGTTTGAACCAGAGCAACTCCATCTTGAATGGGGGCTGGGTAAAATAAGGCTAAGACCTACTGGGCTACATTCACAGGAGGTTAGGCATTCTAAGTCACAGTATGAGACAGGAGGTTGGCACAGGTACAGGTCACAAAGACCTTGCTGATAAAGGGATGCCATAAAGAAGCCAGCCAAAACCGAGAGAGTGACGAAAGTGTTCTCTGCTCATCCTCACTGCTCATTATGCACTAATTATAATACATCTGTGTGCTAAAAGACACTCTCACCAGTGCCATGACAGTTTACAAATGTCATGGAAAAGACAGCAAGTTATCCTATGTGATCTAAAAATGGGAGGAGCCCTCAGTTCCAGGAATTGCCCAGCCCTTTCCTGGAAAACTCATGAATAATCAACCCCTTGTTTAGCATACAATCAGGAAATGATCATAAAAGTGACCAGTCAGCAACCCTTGGGGCTGCTCTGCCTGTGTAGTAGCCATTCTTTTATTTCCTTACTTCTCTAAGACACTTGCTTTCACTTTATGGATTCGCCTTGAATTCTTTCTTGTTTGCAATCCAATAACCCTCTCTTGGGGTCTGGATCGGACCCCTTTTCGGTAACAGAGGGACAGAAGTTACAGGCAGACACCAGTCAAGACATGTACATTAGTTCAGTCTGGAAGGGCAGGACAACTGGGAGCAGGGAAGAGTAGGTAGGGGTTTCTGGATCATAGGTAGATTCAAAGGTTTTCTGATTGGCAGTTGGTTGAAATAGTTATTGTCTAACGAACTGGAATGAATAGAAAGGAGTGTCTGGGATAAGAAAAGGTGTTGTGTAGACCAACGTTCTTATGTAGATGAAGCCTCCCGGTAGCGGTAGCAGGCTTCAGAGAAATAGATGGTAAGTATTTCTTATCAGACTTAAAAAGATGCCAGACTCTTGGTTAATCTCTCCTTGGATCAGGAAAAGACCTGGAAAGGGAAATCTATAGAACGTAGATTTTCCCCACAAGAGACAGCTTTGTAGGACCATTTCAAAATATGTCAAAGAAGTCCGGGCACGGTGGCTCACGCCTGTAATCCCAGCACTTTGGGATCATGAGGTCAGGAGTTCAAGACCAGCCTGGCCAACATGATGAAACCCTGTCTCTATTAAAATACAAAAATTAACTGGGTGTGGTGGTGGGTGCCTGTAATCTCAGCTACTCAGGAGGCTGAGGCAGGAGAATCGCTTGAACCTGGGAGGCAGAGGTTGCAGTGAGCTGAGATTGCGCCATTGCAATCCAGCCTGTGTGACAGAGCAAGACTCCGTCTCTCTATATATATGTCAAAGAAATATATTTTGGGGTAAAATATTTCTCTTTCTTTCAGGACCCGCTGTCATGTGATGCTGTACTACATACAGTTAGAATTTGGCATCTTATTAGTACAAAGAGCCTGTTTTGTCAGTCTTATGATCTCTGTTTTAATGTTAATGCTGGTGAGTTGTGTTTGAATGCCAAAGGGAGGGGGGCATAATGAGGCATGTCTGACCCCTCTTTCCCATAATGGCCTGAACTAATTTTTCAGGTTTCTTTGGAATCCCTTTGGTCAAGAGGAGGGGTCCATTCGGTTGATTAGGGGGTTTAAGAATTTTATTTTTGGTTTACATGTCCAACATGACTGTGAGGAATAGAGAAGTTCTTCTTCAAAGTTTCTTAAAACCATAGAGAGCTTGTCATTTATTTGGTTTATGCGTATCTATATATGTTCCAATGCAGCTGCTCTGACTTGGCCTGGCATGCCTGGACAGGGTTGAGCGAGCCCCGGACCATAGTGCATGCCACTCCTTGTTTGGAAACCCTCCTGACCCTCTCATGACTAGCTTCCTCTTTTCTTTTTTTTTTTTGGAGACGGAGTCTAGCTCTGTCACCCAGGCTGGAGTGCAGTGGCACGATCTCGGCTCACTGCAAGCTCCGCCTCCCGGGTT
>NW_012122043.1:4158442-4163255 GCF_000951035.1 Colobus angolensis palliatus
AGTGGGGTGGAGGTTCAACCGTGAGCCTCACAGAGGGGTCTTGTTGCCCAAGGAAGGGCAGTGGGAGACGATGGCCTTCGCATCCCTTCCTCCCTTACCCCTTTAAGTTCAACCCCAGAGGCTTCCAGCTAGGATGTGGAAGGGGAGATGGCCTGGGCTATCTATCTTTCCAGCCTGGTCCAGGGCCATGGGCACTTCAGCCTGGACTGGTACAGGGACCTGGGAACCTGCTGGGTGAGGGAAGGGTCTCCTAGGCAGGAAAAGTGGCCTCTGCCAGCATCTTATTCTGCTTAGGCTGCCATAAAATACCATAGACTGGGTGGCTTACACAACAGATGTTTATTTTCTCACAGCCTGGAGGCTGGGAAGTTCAAGATCAAGGTCTGGCAAGGTAGGGTTCATTCTGAGGCCTCCTCTTGCTTGTAAGCAGCCACCATCTGGCTGTGCTCACACAGCCTCTATGTGCTGGGGCAGAGAGAGAGAGGGAGAGTGGGCACGCAAGCATGAGAGCTCTCTGTTGTCTCTTTATAAGGATTCGAATCCTGCCAGGTGAGGGTCCCAACTTTAAGGCCTCGTTTAACCTTAATTGCTTTCATAGAGGCCTCATCTCCAAATACAGCACACTGTGGGTTAGGGCATCAGCATATGAATTTTGGAGAAACAAACATCGTGTCCCTTGCTTCCAGGAAAGCCCTGGAGGGGCATCCACTCCACTTAGCCATTTACTCCACTCTTCCGTCCTGCCCTCACTGTGGGTGGGGCACACTCCATCCATTCCCCATCGGGGTAGGCATTCCTGGCTCTGGGCTTCAGTGGAGGATTGGCCTCCAGAGGTAAAATCTGCAGTCTGGGTGAGCTGGCATCACCAGGCCCAGCAGCTCCAGTGCTCATGCCCCTTCCTCCGGACACAGTGTCCTTACCCCAGGTAAGACCTTAGCCATGTTCCAGGTGCAAGCCCTTGTCGTGTGAATTGGGAAACAGCCCAGGGAACGCTAAACTTGGAGTGGACATGGGAGAAAGGGTGCAACGCAGCCCTTGGCCAGCCCTTGCTCCACCTGTTCTGTGTTGTTCTAGATTACTCCCAGGTGTGCATCTGCCCTCCAGCCTCATCTGGTGCTCCTGGGGAGCAAGGCCCAGGACACTCAAGTGCAGGCCTCCCCATGTCCCTGTGGAGTCTTCTCAAACCTACTTCAATCCAAGTCAGGCACTACAAGAACCTATCAAGGGCTGAGCGACATTGGGGACAGACCCTGCCCTCCAAAAGCCCAAGCTCATGGGAGAAACTAGCATTTAGTAAACCACTACAGAATAGGGGCAGGGGTGCGACTGTGGCCGCTAAGCTTTGTTCCAGATAGGGGAGAACAAAGCCTCCACTGACCCACGTGAGTTTAAGGATCACTGGGGAAAGGAGGGAGACAGAACTGTGCTGACGGTAAGCTTCACCTTAGAATTCAACTGAGGAAGCTGAAAATAAATGCCAAAAATCCCATGTGCCACTAGCTCATTCTCTTGCTAAAAGGGGAGACAGGTAAATGGTGTTTCTGTTAGGAAAAGCTTTGTTGGGCCTCTTGGGGCCTGGGGTCTCACCTGGAGAGGAGGACAAAGGCGAGACTACAAAGCAGCGGGAAGTGGTGTGGAGTGCTGTGAGGCTGTCTGAGGAGCAGAAGCTGAGAGGTGACAGCCCAGTGCCAGTTCTGGGGTCCTCCGTGGCATGAGGGAGGGATGAACTTCCTGTAGCTGGGGCAGACAGGGGCTCACATTATCATCATTGTTATTATTATTTAGTAAGGGGCCATCTAGGAAGCAGACAATTGAAAATTCTAAGTAGTATAATTTTAATTACATATCTGGTATAATTAAGTTTTGCTTTTGCAACTGGCCCCCAGGGAATACAGCTTGTTGCTTTTTATTTCTTAAAAAAATAATAATAATACAGTGGGCTGTGACGGCTTTGTTGGAGAGGGACTGAGTCAGAGTGGTGTTTTAAATCTGATGATAGGATTGAGATTGTCATCATTCACCCTACAGCAACACTGGGCTCCTTTTAATAAGGTCTGTGCATGGGGACTGGAATAGGGACATGGTAATCCTGTGGTTCTTCTTCCTTCCTGGCTGCCCATCAGGTGACCCCAGAACTGGCAAAGCCCTACAGGACCATCAAATGTGAGAGAAGCCGCCTTCCTCCGGGGTCTTTTTGCTTTTACTTTCTTGCAGAAATGGATTTAAGTTGTCTGCCTTCGTCACACTGTCTCCCATTTTGTATTGCATGTTCTTTTGGATTAGTCACTAACCAAGGTTAGTTCAAGTTTTCAGGGGTTTTATTATTTTTTTTTCTGAGACGAAATCTTGCTCTGTTACCCAGCCTGGAGTGCAGTGGCATGATCTCAACTGACTGCAACCTCTGCCTTCTGGGTTCAACCAATTCTCCCACCTCAGCCTCCCGAGTAGCTGGGATTACAGGCGTGTGCCAGCGCACCCAGCTAATTTTTTGTATTGTCAGTAGAGATGGGGTTTCACCATGTTGGCCAGGCTGGTCTCAAACTCTTGACCTCAAGTGATCCGCCCACCTCGGCCTTCCAAAGTGCTGGGGTGACAGGCATAAGCCACTGCGCCCAGCTAAGTTTTCAGGTGTTTCTATGCAGCTAAAGAAAAGTGCCGTCTTTTATGGTTTAGCACTGTAGAGGCCTTATGTGGGAGGTGTGTGTGGTATGACAGGTCATAACCATATGTGGAGGGCTGAATAATGGCCCCCAAAGATGCCCTCATCCTGATTTCTGGAATCAGTGAATATATGGCTTTATATGGTAATAGGGACTTTGCAGATGTGAGTAAATCCAGGATCTTGAGATTATCATGGATTATCCAGGTGGGGCCAAGGTAATCACAAAGGTCCTTATGCCAGGAAGGCCAGAGATCTGTCACCAGGAGATGTGAGGATGGAAGCAGAGGTTGGGGGCATTCGAGGAAGGGGCCCAAGCCACAGAATGCAGGTGGCTTCTAGAGGCTACAGAAAGCAGGGAAGCGGGTGCTCCCTTGAAGCCTTCGGAAGGAATGCAGCCCTGTTGTTATGGGCTAAACTGTGTCCTTCCCCAAGTGTATACATTGAAGCTCTAACCCCAGGACCTTGGAATGTGACTTTATCTAAAGAGAGGGCCCTTAAAGGTAATTAAGTGATCCATGAAGGCTGGTATGCGAGAAAAAATTTTAAATGTAAAAAGTAAATAAAAAGGTAATTAAGTTAAAAAGAGGTCGTTAGAGAAGGCCCTAACCCAATACAGACTACTGTCCTTCTCATTTTATCATGTGTGATGGATACTTTTCCAGCAGGGAATGTGTGTTTACCTTGTTTTTGGAGCAGCTGTGTAGACTCTCACTAATGCCCCATCACCTATTCCCCAGGGCCCTACGGGGAATACTTAGCTTGCTTCTGGGATGTTGCTCCGCCCCCACTCCCAACTTGGTCCTTGGACTCAGCGGCGTTGCGGGGCTGAATCCTGAGGCCTCACATCTCCGCCTTGCCAGGAGGGCCAGGTGGCCGTGCCCAGGGCGCACAGCTTCACCAGGCTGCGGTTACACGGGACCGGATTACCCAGGGCGCGGGATCCCAGGACACGGGGCGCGGTTACACCCGGCCTGGGGCTACAGAGGGTGCGGGGGTCCAGGGCATGTGGTTAGTCAGGACGCAGGGGACATCGCCGCTGGGGCTGGGGGACCCCTCCCTGTCGCCCTTTGGATTGTGGGAGCTCGTGGCCTCGCCCGGGGTCTAGGGGTCCACGCAGGGGGTGGCCCAGGCACAGCAGGTTCCCCAAAGCCCCGAAGCCCGAGTGTCCCGGGGCAGGAGAGTTGGGTGGGGGCGACACCCGAGCATTGGGCTGCGAGTGAGGCTCCCCCTGCAGGGGTCCTGGCTCCGCGGGTCCCGCAGGCAGGTGGTCCTGGCAGTCCCTGGAACTCGCTGGGCCCCCGGAGGGCTGAGCACCGGCAGCGGGGCAGTGCCCGGCCTTCGAGGAAGCCCGAAGAGCTGACTGCAGGGTAGGGCCAGCCTACGAGGGGGAGCATCTCAAGGAGCCAAGGTCAGAGCAAAGCAGGAGAAATTAACGAGGGGAGACGCTTGGTACACTGGGGGTCAGGGCTGCCTTTGCACGGGGTGGCCTGCTACCCCTCCCGGTCCCCTTCCACCACTGCGCACCACCTTAAAGGAGAGATTACAAAGGAATTCAGATTCCAGATGAATTGTAGCTCTAAATGTAAAAGGTAAGACTACACTTCTATTAGCGCTTACAGGAAAATGGTTCCTTGGAGAAGGCAAAGCTTCTTTAGGCAGAACACAAAAAAAGGACTAGTCATAAAGGACAAAAAGGATACATTAGAGTACACTATAACTCAGGACCTCTCTTGATCAAACGACACCATCAAGACAATCAAAAGACAAGCCGCAGGGTGGGAGGAGATATTTGGCACACATATCTCACAAAGAATTCATAGCCAGAACCGTAGTCTATAAGTCAACAAGAAAAGGCAGAAATTCCCCAAGAAAAATCATCCAGTGATTTGACTGGGCACTTCACAAATGAGGTTAGCCAAATGGCAAGAAGCCTGTGAACGTGGGAGGGGTGGTGCCTGAAGTCCGAGCTACCTGGAGGCTAGGCCGGAGGGCCTCTTGAGACCAGGAGTTCCAGGCTTCAGCCAGTCATTGGTCGCTCTCTAGTCAGCAGGAAAAGAAACCATCCAACATTGCTTCACACCTGTCAGGATGGCTACAACGAAGAAGATGGCAAGGGTGTGGAGCAAATGCAACTCTTTTTTTTTTTTTTTT
>NW_012122043.1:4164080-4164559 GCF_000951035.1 Colobus angolensis palliatus
GTAGCTGGGATTACAGGCATGCACCACCACGCCTGGCTAATTTTGTATTTTTAGTAGAGATGGGGTTTCACCATGTTGGTCAGGCTGGTCTCAAGCTCCTGACCTCAAGTGATCTGCCTGCCTCGGTCTCCCAAAGTGCTGGGGTTACACAGGTGAGCCACCACACCCAGCTAATTTTTAAACTTTTTGTAGAGATGTGGTCTCTAACTCCCAGATTCAAGCAATTCTCCCACCTCGATCTCCAAAGTGCTAGGATTACAGGTGTAAGTCCCTGTGTCTGGCCATATTATTCCTTTTAATAAGTGCATATGTTATTCATTCATAAGAATATTTCACAATTGGCCACATGTGGTGGCTCACACCTGTAATCCCAGCACTTTGGGAGGCCGAGATAGGTGGGTGGATTACTTGAGCTCAGGAGTTTGAGACCAACCTGGGTAACATAGTGCAATCCCGTCTCTATCAAAAATACAAAAACT
>NW_012122043.1:4165694-4167462 GCF_000951035.1 Colobus angolensis palliatus
CCACTGCGTCTGGCCTCCTTTTCAAGCCTATACTATTGGTAAATTCTTCTTACTAACTAAGAGCCAATCACTTTCCTTTGCCTGGCCTCTGACACCTCGCCTGACATAAGGTAAGGAGTTTCTCTAAAGCCTGCCCCAAGAAGTGAAATAGCTAGATGAGAGAGTATACACATTTCAGCTTCGCTAGAATTGCCACATTGGTCTTTAGAGTGGCCATATTACTTAACATGCCTACAAGCAGTATGTGAGGATTTGCATTTCCCTGTAACCTCCTGGCACTGACAGGCTGATTTTGGCAATGTGATGGGGATGAAATGATATCTCCCTGTGGGTCTCCTTTACATATCCCTCAATGGCGAGTGCGTGCAGCTTTCCTCTTGTCTAATGGCCATTCACAGTTTTCCTTCTGCGAATGGCCTCTTCATATTCTTTGCCCATTTTTTCTGTTATCTTTTTCTTATTGATCTGTAAAAGTTCTTTATGCATTCTGGAATAAATCCTGTGTCTAATACACAAGACATAGTGTACGTAGTACAAAATCTTCTGTTCAGTGGCTGGTTCCTTAGCTTTGTTTTTTTGTTTTGTTTTATTTTGAGACAGTCTTACTCTGTTGCCCAGGCTGGAGTACAGTGGTGTGATCTCGGCTCACTGCAACCTCAGCCTCCCAGGTTCAAGTGATTCTCCTACCTCAGCCTCCTGAGTAGCTGGGATTACAGGTGCGCACCACCACACTCAATTATTTTTTGTATTTTTAGTAGAGACAGGGTTTCACCAGGTTGGCCAGGCTGGTCTCAAATTCACCTCAGCCTCCCCAGTAGCTGGGACCACAGGCACTTACCACCATGCCCAGCTAATTGTTGTAGTTTTGTAGAGATGAAGTTTTGCCACGTTGCCCACGCTGGCCTTGAACTCCTGGGTTCAAGCAATCTGCTCACCTTGGCCTCCCAGTTGTTTTTTGTTTGTTTGTTTGTTTGTTTGTTTTGAGACAGTGTCTTGTTCTGTCAGTCACAGCCAGGGTGGAGTGCAGTGGCACAATCTCAGCTCACTACAGTCTTGACCTCATGGGCTCAAGTGATCCTCCCACCTCAGCCTCCTAAGTAGCTGGGATTACAGGCATGCTCCAAAATGCCCAACTAATTCTTTGTATTTTTTGTAGAGAAGGGGTTTCACCATGTTGCCCAGGCTGGTCTCGAATTCCTGGGCTCAAGCCATCCTCCTGCCTTGGCCTCCCAAAGTGTTAGGATTACAGCAGTGAGCCACTGGACCCGACCTATAGTTTTTTGTTTTGTTTTGTTTTGTTTTTGTTTTTTGAGATGGAGTCTCACTCTGTCACCCAGATGGGAGTGCAGTGGTACAATCTTGGCTCACTGCAATCTCTGCCTCCCAGGCTTAAGCAATCCTCCCACCTCAGTCTCCAAGTAGCTGGGACCACAGACATACACTACCACACCTGACTAAGCTTTTGTATTTTTGGTAGAGATGGGGTTTCACCATCTTGCCCAGGCTGGTCTCGAACTTCTGAGTTCAAGCAATCTGCCCACTTAACCTTCCAAAGTGCTGGAATTATAGGGGCAAGCCATGACCCCCAACCCGGCCTATGTGTTTTTATTAGTTCATTCCCACATTGCTATAAAGAACTACCGGAGACTGGGTAATTTATAAAGGAAAGAAGTTTAATTGGCTCTGTCTCCCAGGCTGGAGTGCAGTGGCATGATCTTGGCTCACTGCAGCTTTGACCTTTTGGGCTCAAGTGATCTTTCCACCTCAG
>NW_012122043.1:4171624-4174728 GCF_000951035.1 Colobus angolensis palliatus
AAAAAAAAAAAAAAAAAAAAAAACCATCGGATCTCATCAAAACTCACTTACTATCAGGAGAACAGTATGGGGGAAACTGTCTCCGTGATTCAATTATCTCCACCTGGTCCCACTCTTGACAGGTGGGGATTACTGCAATTCAAGGTGAGATTTGGAGGAGAGACACAGCACCAAACCATATCATATATACAATATGTGACATATATAATATTATCTTTTTTTTTTTTTTTGAGACAGAATCTCATTCTGTTGCCCGGGCTGGTGTGCAGTGGTGCAATCTTGGCTCACTGCAACCTCCGCCTTCTGGGTTCAAGCGATTCTCCTGTCTCAGCCTCCCAAGTAGCTTGGACTACAGGAGTTTGCCACCACGCCTGGCTAATTTTTGTATTTTTAGTAGAGACGGGGTTTTACCATGTTGGCCAGGCTGGTCTTGAACTCCTCACCTCAGGTGATTTGCCCACCTCAGCCTCTCAAAGTACTGGGTTACAGACGTGAGCCACCACCCCTGCCAGTTTGTAGTATTTGTGATTTGCTTTCTTACCACCAATAATATTTACTTTCATCCTTAACTTGTCAAAATTGAGTGTACTTTTTCTTTTTCTTTTTTTTTTTTTTTTTTTTTGAGATGGAGTCTCGCTCTGTGGCCCAGGCTGGAGTGCAGTGGCCGGATCTCAGCTCACTGCAAGCTCTGCCTCCCGGGTTACACCATTCTCCTGCCTCAGCCTCCTGAGTAGCTGGGACTACAGGCGCCCGCCACCTCGCCCGGCTAGTTTTTTGTATTTTTTAGTAGAGACGGGGTTTCACCGTGTTAGCCAGGATGGTCTCGATCTCCTGACCTCGTGATCCGCCCGTCTCGGCCTCCCAAAGTGCTGGGATTACAGGCTTGAGCCACCGCGCCTGGCAGGTGTACTTTTTCTTAAAGGAACTCTCCCCACCCCAAAGCTGTATAACAAACCTCTCCAGAATTTTCTATGGCCACTGACCATTGTCGTGGGCAGAATAATGCCCTCCTCCCAAATGTCCACATCCTGATCCCTGGAACCTGTGAATATGTTACCTCACAATGCAAAAGGGACTTTGCAGATGTGATTAACTTAAAGACCTTGAGCTGAGAGATTATCTTGTGTTATCTGGTGGGTCCAATGTCTCACAAGGGTCCTTATAAGAGTGAGGCAGGCCAGGCATGGTGGCTCACGCCTGTAATCCCAGCACTTTGGGAGGCTGAGGTGGGCAGATCACGAGATCAGGAGATTGAGACCATCCTGGCTAACACGGTGAAACTCCATCTCTACAAAAATACAAAAAATTAGCTGGGCATGGTGGCAGGCGCCTGTAGTCCCAGCTACTGGGGAGGCTGAGGCAGGAGAATAGCGAGAACCCAGGAGGCGGAGCTTGCAGTGAGCTGAGATCACACCACTGCACTCCAGCCTGGGTTACAGAGCAAGACTCGGACTCAAAAAGAAAAAAAAAAAAAAGAGTGAGGCAGGTGTGTGAGGACATCTTTTTCCTCTGCTCATCTTAAGTTTTCCAGCTGGGGTCCTGAAAATTGGGCTAACAAAAGACAGACTAACAAGAGAAAAACAAACAGATTGTTAGAAAGTGCAGCACACATCACTTGGGAGAAACCTGGGTGATGAGTAACTCAGAGGGATATTTAGAACTGGGTTTGTGTAGGCGGGGCAGGATGGCTCACACCTGTAATCCAAGCACTTGGGAGGCCAAGGTGGGTGGATTATTTGAGGTCAGGAGTTTGAGACCAGCCTGGCCACCATAGTGAAACTCCGTCTCTACTAAAAATACAAAAATTAGCTGGGTGTGGTGGCATGGGCCTGTAATCCCAGCTACTCGAGAGACTGATGCAGGAGAATCACTTGAACCCAGGAGGTGGAGTTTGCAGTGAGACGAGATTGTGCCACTGCACTCCAGCCTGGGTGACAGATCAAGACTCTATCTCAAAAAAAAAAAAAAAGAACTGAGTTTATGTAGCATTTTAGCAAAGAAACAATACATTTTTAGAGAAGCGATGAGACAAAGGGAAAGGTTTTAGGTTTCCAAGGGTGACAAACTGTGAGGAGGTGACCAGATGAGGAAAGCTAACAGAAGAGTAGGGCTACCTGGGCAGGTCCATGTGGATGCTGACTTTCCGTCTTCTACATGGCCATAAAGCTTCCCTGGGAGAGGGAATTTATAGCAATCCTCATTCCCCAGAAGTTTCTGCTTTTTTGTCAGGTAAGAAAAGCACCAAGAAGATGTTTTTCTGCATCTACTGATTATCATTTGCCTCTAACTCAAATTAAGCATTATACCAACATAGCGTATTTTGGGGTGGCATATTCCTATGAGCTACACAGGAAATCAGAGTCAGAAAGAAAGAGATGTGAAGGCTGGGCGTGGTGGCTCACACTTGTAATTCCAGCACTTTGGGAACCCAAGGTGGGAGGACCGATTGAACCCAGGATTTTGAGAACAGCTTGGGTAACATAGCAAGACTCCCGTCTCTACCAAAAATTGAAAAATTAGCTGGGCATGGTGACATACACCTGAAGTTCTGGCTACTTGGAAGGTAGTGATCCCCTGAGACAGGGATCACTCGAGCCCAGTGGATTCATATTGCAGTGTGCTATGATAGTCTGGGTGACAGAGTGAGACCCTGTTGAGAGAGAGAGAGAGAGAGAGGGGAAGGGAAGGAGGGAGGGAGGGTGGGTGGCTACTCTGAAGATGCCCCTCTGCTAGTGAAGATGGAGGAAGTGGCCACAAGCCAAAGAACTCAGGCAGCCTCTGGAGGCTGAAAAACATAGGAAACAGATTCCCCTGAAGCCTCCAGAAGGAATGCAACCCTGGTGACACCTCGATTTTAGATGTTTCACCTCCAGAATTGTAAGATAACAAATGTATGCTGTTTTCACCAGGTTTGTGGTAATCTGTCACAGCAGCAATTGGAAGCTAATATAGCCATGTATTCATAGCTGCATCTTGAACCCTTTCTCTCTTTCTCTTTCTTTCTTTTTCTTGTTCTTTCCTTTTGCTCTTTCTTTCTCTTTCTTTCTTTCTTTCTTTCCTTCCTTCCTTCCTTCTCTCTCTCTCTCTTTCTTTCTTTCTTTTCT
>NW_012122043.1:4175319-4183622 GCF_000951035.1 Colobus angolensis palliatus
TCCTTCCTTCCTTCCTTCCTTCCTTCCTTCCTTCCTTCCTTCCTTGACAGGGTCTGGCTCTGTTACCCAGGCTGGAGTGAGGTGACACATTCTTGACTCACTGCAACCTCCACCTCCTGGGCTCAAGTGATCCTCCCACTTCAGCTTCCTGAGTAGCTGGACCACAGGCATGTGCCACCAACCCTGGCTTGTTTTTGTATTTTTTGTAGACATGGGTTTTTGCCATGTTGCTCAGGCTGGTCTCAAACTCCTCAGCTCAAGCAATCCACCGCCTTGGCCTCCCAAAGTGCTGCAATTACATGCATGAGCCACTATGCCTGGCCTATTAAGGGTTAATTGAACCATTTCCTACCCAAGTGGTATCATATTCTACGTGAGTTTTGTAGCTTGCTCTTCTTATTTTTTCAGTTAACAGCAGGTCTTGAAGCCCTTTTTTGTAAGTGCATGTGGAGCCACATCACTCCTGTTAAAGGCTGTTGGAGGTGGTGTTCTCACTACCTTCCTTCTCCTCCCCATGCGTCCAGCCGTCTGCAGTCAGGTAGGGCCCCATGCCTAGCTACAGCTGTTGGTTTGTGAGCAGAAATGATATGACTGGTTCTGATTTATGTGAAAGAGGGAATTAGAAGTCCATTTTCATCATCCAGGCCTAAGAGTTGCACTCAGGCACCCTGTTCCCAGGGGGGCATCTCATGGGGAGACACGCAGCAGACAGAGGAGAGTGGCAGACAATGCTTGTTGCTATGCCAACATCTACCCTTCCCTTTCTTCTCTGTAACAAAGCTCTGGCTTGAAGCTGGGCACATCACTTGGTCTCCCTCGATGCTCAGTGTGGCCTTGTATCTCAGTTCTGGGTGGGAAGGCGGCTCAAATGGGGATGACTCATGTAGAGGGCACTGCTTTGCCTCCTGCACTCCCTGGGCTCTCCAAAGTGATTTTAAGAAGCAGGCACTTGAGAACCCAGAAGATTATTTTCATCCATCACTTGGCTTAATTGAGGTGGTGGTGGGAGGCCACAAAGTCTGCCCAGCCCCTCGGAACCACTGTCATGTCTTTGGTTCAACCTTCCTTGATCCACGTTGCTCTAGCCAAGAGTCTTTGGTAGCAACAGAGACCCATGCAAGCTTACTTCTGCTAAAAGTGGGCAGGCCAGGCAGCAAACTTCAGATTCCAGAAGGCTTCAGGAATAGAAGCGTCTCTCTTCTTTGGAGGTCTGTGTCGCTCCACAGCCCTGCCTCTGTCTATTGCTGTCTTACTCTCCATTGTCTCTGAAGCTGCCTCAGGATCCTTAGGGTGTTGCTTTTGCAGTTGGAAACCTCTGTGGCTGCTGGTGCCTTTGCCCGAGTTTTTGCTTGGACCTGCTTGGCTCATTCTGCCCACTTGGCCTGGCAGGCTACACTCAGCTCATGCTACTTGCCTGGATCTCATACCTGCCAAGGGTGAGCCAGTAGCAAAGTGGAGTGAGCATGGGGTCTGACCACTGTGCACAGCCAAGCGAACTGGCTGCTGCTATGGGACAGGCAGCTCCAGGCACTGGCATAGGCACCGACTCCATGTAAGGCTGCACCTGGATCAGATGTACTGCAAGCAGCTTCCTCTGTGATTACCTGTGTCTGGATAAGGGGAGCGTGGCGGTATCTGGAAGCTTGGAGATGCCAGGAACCACAGAGCCCCAAAGAAGGTGTCACAGCCCTGGCTCAGGGAGCCCCTAGGTCTGGGCTTCCTGAAGGGCCACAGCTCTTCTCTCCTTCTTGTTGCCCACAACATGGTGAGTGGGGGGTTGGGGGGCATGTTTCAGCCCTGTTTGTGTTACAGCTCTTTCAGTCATACCATGTGGTGAGTTCTTGTCCCACGTCCAGGAAGAATGTGGTACGTGGACGACTGGAGGGTGAGCAAGATGGACAGGAGTTTTACTGAGTGACAGAACAGCTCTCAGGACACCCAAAGTGGGTAGTTTGTTTCCACAGGGAGGTAGTCCTGATGAATGCAGCCCTCAGCAGAGAGGAGATCCGGAGTGGGTAGCTCCTTTCTGAAGGCAGGGCATCCTGATGAGTGTCTGGCTATCAGTGGAGAGGAGACCCAGAGTGGGTAGCTGCTGTCCACAGGCAGGTTGTCCTGACGAGTTAAGGAGACCCAAAGTAGGTCATCCCTTCCTGCAGCTGGTAGTCCTGATGTCTGTGGGAGTCTGAGGTTTTTATGGGCTTAGAAGGGAGGAAGTGTGTGCTGACCATGGGCAGCCATAGGTGGGCCTGGAAAAAGTGCCATAAGTTCTCGCTCCAGACTGTGGACTCCATCTGTAACTGACAATCCAGCCCCTAGGCTTCAGGCTGTCCCTTGCTTGAATGTGGGACTTCACTGGGGACCCTCCTCTTCCCACTCAGGAGCCTATCTTCCTCCTGCTGCCATCAACGTGCCACCCATGGCCCCCAAGCTGTTCATGTTGAGGGGAACCTGCAGGCCCATACTGAGCTGCCCTCAGCACCCCTTTGGCTTCCCTCCCATGCTGGCTGACACCCAAAGTCCAGAGGGGGCAAGGTATCAGGGGGCTGGCATGTCAGCACCATCCCAAACGCAATCACTCAGCCAGGTCATGACAGTGCCCAGGCTTGGCCACAACTTTGCTCTACCCCAGAGTGGGTACTGGGAGCAGGGAGAAGCCAGGCAGCAGGAGCAGACACTTTAAAGCCTGCAGGGGTAAGGGGCTTCCTGGGTCCCCAAGAGTGCACGGATGCCTGCAGTCTGGAGCTGAGGCTGAGTGGCTGCAGCTGTGCCTGGGAGCCTAGAGCTTCCGTGCTGCCAACTCTGTAGGGGCCAGGGCTCCCGCCTGTTATGCGGAGCATGCCGCCCTGTCCGCACCTCCCCCACTGCAGCTAGCATTTTCACAGTGGCCTCTCCAGATGGGCCACTGTTGTCATCAAAGCCAATGATGTCTACTTGCTCCCTGTCCACATGACTGGTGTTTGCTGTGTCTCTAGAAAAAAAATATGTCAACCAAGAGGAGGCTTAATACCCTATGCCAGGCCCTGTACTAGCACTGGCCGATATCTTGATTAGAAAAGACAAGGTATTAAAGGTACCTCCCCTTAAGTAAAACCATGGGACAGGCAGTTTATGTACTTAATAGGAGCTGGGCAGAGCAGATGAAAATCAAAGAGGGGAACATATATTCAGGGCAACTTGACTATGTGTCTCCTGGGTTGCAGTCCTCGAATTTGGCCCAAATAAACTCTCTAATTATACTTAAGAAAGAGAGAGAGAGAGAGAAAAAAAAAGAAAATCACAGAAGACAAGAATGGGCTGCATACAAACTTCTTGGTTCAGAGGGGCTTCATTACCTACCAATACAAAATTAGATAGGAAACCAAGTCAGCTGAAAGTAACTTCTGAAGAACAGTCTACTTATAGCCAGGTGTGGTGGCTCATGCCTACAATGCCAGCACTTTGGGAGGCTGAGGCAGGAGGATCACTTGAACCCAGGAGTTCGAGACCAGCCTGGACAATATAGTGAGACCCCCCCATTTCTAATATAATAAAAGGAAAAAAAAGAAAAAAATTAATATGGCAAGTGATGTTAGTGAAACTACAATAAGGAACCCTGAAATCTTGTGCATTCTAAGAAGCCACAAAACATTGGCCCAAACTGCTGGAGTTAACTTCTTGGAACTCTGGAAATTAAACAAAGACTTGTAAGAAGTCAGGAAGCACTTGATAAGAGGGACAGCTGAAGGAAGGGCTGGGGTCTCCGTAAGAGCAGTAGGCGTTGTGGCAGTTAACTCTATTCCTCTCCCTGGCTCCCCAGCAAAGCAGGAAACTTGAAAATGAGAGGCCAGTTCAGGCACAGTGGCTCACGCCTGTAATCCCAGCACTCTGGAAGTTCGACATGGGTGGATCACCTGAGGTCAGGAGTTTGAGACCATCCTGGCCAACATGGTGAAATCCCGGCTCTACTAAAAATACAAAAGTTAGCCTGATGGCATGTGCCTGTAATCCCAGCTATCCCAGCTACTCAGGAGGCTGAGGCACAAGAATTGCTTGAATCTGGGAGGTGGAGGTTGCAGTGAGCTATCACACCACTGCACTCCAGCCTGGATGACAGAGTGAGACTCCATCTCAAAAAAAAAGAGAGAGACCAAATATACAGACAATGGCCAGGCCATATATACAAACAGAACTCTAACCCACAACCGGTAACAACAAGCCCAGGAAGGAAGCCAAACCCTTATCTGCATAACAACTCAGGAAGCCAGCATGCTACAAGTCAGACTTGCGGGAGGACCAATCGCTCTCTCTAGAAACAAATCACAAAGTAAAAACAATTACTTCTGTGGCAATTGGCCCCAAGTAGCCAGTTGACTGATTAATAACTAGCTACTTTCCTCATTTTCGTGCCTGCTTCCAGCTTAGGACCAAACAGAGAAAGTCAATTTGCTCCCCTAAGCAATCATATAGGAGCCCCATTTCTCGTGAGCCCTCCAGCTTCCCTAGGTCAACAGCCTCCAATCTGCACACACCTGAGACTTCCCTTTTTTCCGCCATGAAGCTTCCCCAATCCCCTGCCTGCTTTTAAGTCTCTGCTGAAACACGGGATAGTGGCTTCCTCCCTTGTTAAAGCAACCTCTGAGCAGATAAATAGCCTTTGCTTCTCTCTTTATTTCCATACAGGTAACAGCACACATCCCCAGCACCAGAGAGAGCAGAACAGACCTCATTCTCAAAGAACTGTCATTATTTGACCTGTCTTCTCTGGAAGACCAGCTCAAAACACTTGTCTTTATTTTTTTTGACCCAGAACTTTCCCAGTGTTGAAGACTTATGCAGGGAATGTTTGTCAAAAACACAGCCAAAGGCTTTAGTTGTTGCTGCCTGAGGCAATAGATAACAGTTGAGAAAAACAATAATTAATTGAAATTGTTCTATTAATTGGAAATGGTGTTCAAAACCAATATCCGAGTGCTCAGTGTGCTTATTGCTACTAAGGTGTGTGTGTGTGTGTGTGTGTGTGTTTGAGATGGGAGTCTTTTTATGTTGCCCAGGCTGGTCTTGAACTCCTGGACTCAAGTGATCCTCTGACCAGGTAGCTAGGATTACAGACTCATGCACCATTCCCAGCTCACGGTATTGGTTTTTTTTTTTTTTTTTTTTTGAGACGGAGTCTTGCTCTGTCGCCCGGCCTGGAGTGCAGTGGCCCGATCTCAGCTCACTGCAGGCTCCGCCTCCCGGGTTTATGCCATTCTCCTGCCTCAGCCTCCCAAGTAGCTGGGACTACAGGCGCCCGCCACCTTGCCCGGCTAGTTTTTTTGTATTTTTTAGTAGAGACGGGGTTTCACCGTGTTAGCCAGGATGATCTCGATCTCCTGACCTCGTGATCCGCCCGTCTCGGCCTCCCAAAGTGCTGGAATTACAGGCTTGAGCCACCGCGCCCGGCCACGGTATTGGTTTTTAAATGCCCTTTCAGCCTGCAGGGTAAAAAATAGTCATGCACCACATGACAATGTTCAGGTCAATGATGGATGATATATATGATGGTGGTCCCATAAGATTATAAGACTGTGGAGGCTAAAGCAATTCCATCTTGGATTCTAATGCACCATGGTGACTTCTCATTAACCCTGGTTCAGGGAGGCCTCTAAGATTTCTGTTTCATCTGCTATTACCATAAACCCTGGCCTTGGGTCAAAACAACCTTGACTATAAATCCTGCCCTCAGGCAGATTCACGTAGCATTCTTGCCTTTCCCTAGAGGATCAGCTTCACTTGTCCTACAGATTCCTTCCCTGTGGTAGGAATGGTGTGAGGGTCCACCACCTTTTGGCCACCTGAGACATGGCTTCTGTTCATAAGTCTTTATTAAATGCTTCTTTCTGAGGAGCTGGATTCGTCAGCCTCTTCTTTAGCCCTCAGCTTCCTTGGACTTTGGGGGTAGGTTTGCATAGACTGGCCTGCTATGGAGCAAATACCATGTTTTTACTGTACTTTTCTATGTTAAGATATGTTTAGATACATGAATACCACTGTGTTACGATGGCCTACACTCTTCAGTACAATAACATGCTGTACAGATTTGTAGCCTAGGCACAATCGGTTATACCATACAGCCTAGGTGTGTATGGGGCTACACCATCTATGTTTGTGTGAGCACACTCTATGATATTTGCACAGTGACAAAATCACCAGACACATTTCTTAAAAGGTGTCCCTGATGTTGAGACAGGAGAAAGAAACAGATCAGGCAGGCAGTTAGGGTGGGTCCTTGGTTGAATTCTCTCAAACAAAAGAACAGCCTGCAGGCATAGATAAGGGAACTTACACAAGGGAGTTTGCCTAAGACACGCCCACAGCTGCACAGATAAGAAAGGCCAGCAGATCACCTGAGGTTGGGAGTTTGAGACCAGGCTGATCAACATGGAGAAACTCCATCTCTACTAAAAATACAAAATTAGCTGGGCATGGTGGCGCATTCTTTTAAAACCAGCTACTCGGGAGGCTGAGGCAGGAGAATTGCTTGAACCCAGGAGGCGGAGGTTGCAGTGAGCAGAGATCTCACTGTCAGGCCTCTGAGCCCAAGCTAAGCCATCGTATCCCCTGTGACCTGCACACATACATCCAGATGGCCTGAGGCAACTGGAGATCCACAAAAGAAGTGAAAATAGTCTTAACCGATGACATTCCACCGTTGTGATTTGTTTCTGCCCCACCCTAACTGATCAATGTACTTTGTAATCTTCCCCACCCTTAAGAAAGTTCTTTGTAATCTACCCCACCCTTAAGAAGGTTCTTTGTAATCTCCCCCGCCCTTGAGAATGTACTTTGAGAGATCCACCCCCTGCCCGCAAAACATTGCTCCTAACTCCACCGCCTATCCCAAAACCTGTAAGAATTAATGATAATCCAATGATAATCCACCACCCTTTGCTGACTGTTTTTTCAGACTCAGCCCGCCTGCACCCAGGTGAAATAAACAGCCTTGTTGCTCACACAGAGCCTGTTTGGTGGACTCTTCACATGAACGCACGGAACACTCACCATTGCACTCCAACCTGGGGAACAAGAGTGAAACGCCGTCTCAAAAAAAAAAAAAGACTACATAGGTGACTTTCCCAGACATGCCCACAATGGAAAATTCTGTGCCCTGACACATGCACAGTAAGGGTTACAAAGCTATGTGGAGTAACTCAAGCCAAAAGCACAGATGCACATTAGGAGGACAGGGTAGAGCTACCAGAAGTTTGCACCTTAAGCAAATGAGACACCCAGCCCTCTCCAGTTTCTTATGAAAGCCTTTGCATTCAGCTGTGAAAATGGCAATGCTCTTCAGGTCCCCTCTCTGCAGCAGAAAGCTTTCTTCTCTCACTTATTAAACTTTTGCTCCAACCTCATCCTTTGTGTCCACACTCCTTAATTCTCTTGGTTGTGAGACAAAGAACTCCAGGTGATACTTCACAGTGAGAGACTGCTCCATTGTGGTGCATTGACGAGACTGTAACACCACTAAGTGACACATACCTGTATATGTGTTCATACTAACTCATGTCACATATGTAACCAGCAGCATGTATCGACAACTATTTCTATATGTAACTATCTGCATCTACAGTAAGCTAAGAATGAATTCATACTGATGTTTAATCCATCACCACATGGATCATTCTAGCTTCCTCCCCTTGCTTTTGTGTAAACACACTGAGAAATGTGGCTTCTGCCATCTGCCACTATTTACATAATTGCTCTATTCTAGTATATGTATACCAGTATCTGAATTATTAGCTCATACCTCCATAGCAAACAACTTTATTAAGTAGAGTACAGTGCTCATGTGCAATTCCTTCTGTCTTTAGTCTTAAGGTGCAACTCGTTTCCAAGTTACTTAGCTCAGCAACTTCCCAACCCCTCCACCCCTCACGCCTCCATCCCCTCCAGCAAAGTTGTTGCATGCATTTGTAATACAGTTTGTTGTGTAAACCAAAAATACAATTCTAAGCCCCCAACTGACTGAATAGACCCCTCCTGTCTACCAAGGGGGTCCAAAGAAACCTGAAAAACTACTTCATATGATGACAGGAAAGAGAGGTCAGACATGCCTCATTATATTCTTCTCCTCCCTTTGGAGTTCAGGCACAACTGACCAACATTAACATTAAAACAGAGGTCTTAAGATTGACAAAACAAGACTCTTTATAGTAATAAGATACCAGATTCCAACCTGACTCTAGTATAACATCACTTGACATATAGTGTGCCCTGAAAGAAATCAAAATATTTATCCATGTATATATGCACACACACACACACACACATATATATATATA
>NW_012122043.1:4188042-4196574 GCF_000951035.1 Colobus angolensis palliatus
TTCCTTCCTTCCTTCCTTCCTTCCTTCCTTCCTTTTCTTCCTTTCTTTCTTCCTTTCTTTCTTTCTTTCTTTCTTGAGATGGAGTCTCACGCTGTCACCCGGGCTGCAGTGCACTAGCACGATCATGGCTCACTGCAACCTCTGCCTCCTGGGTTCAAACAATTCTCCTGCCTCAGCCTACTGAGTAGCTGGGACTACAGGCACATGCCACCCACCTAATTTTTGTATTTTTAGTAGATACAGGGTTTCACCATGTTGTCCAGGATGGTGTTGAACTCCTGACCTCAGGTGATCCACCTGCCTCAGCCTCCCAAAATGCTAGGATTATAGGCATGAGCCACCATGCCCGGCTCTCTGTCACCTAAATTCTGACAAATTTAGAGAATATTGATTTGAAGGGATGACAACTAATTAACATGCCCCCACTGCCACTGGGTCCCAGAATGACTCAGGATTCCAGGGGTGCCAAGCACATTGGGGTCCACGCAGAGCATCTGGTGGCCCTGGGAATCTGCCCCCACTTGTTTGTCATCTTTTTTTTTGTTTTTATTTTTGTTTTTGTTTTTGTCTTTTTGAGACTGAGTCTGGCTCTGTTGCCCAGACTGGAGTGCAGTGGCATGATCACAGCTCACTGCAACCTCTGCCTCCTAGGGTTCAAGCAGTTCTTGTGCCTCAGCCTCCCGAGTAGCTGGGATTACAGGTGCCTGCCACCAAGTCCAGCTAATTTTTTGCATTTTTAGTAGAGATGGGGTTTCACTGTGTTGGCCAAGCTGATCTGGAACTCCTGACCTCATGATCCGCCCACCTTGGCCTCCCAAAGTGCTAGGATTACAAGGGTAAGCCACCGTGCCCAGCCTGGTATGTCGCATTTTCATTTTTATTCAGTTCAAAATATTCTCTTATTTTATTTTTGATTGATTCATGAATTATTTAGATGTGTGATATCCAGTTTCAAATACTTGGGGATTTTCCAGAGATCTTTCTGTTTCTGGTTTATCATTTGATTCCACTGTGGTCAGAAAACATACTTAGTACAGCCTGCATTCTTTTTTTTTTTTTTTTTTTTGAGACAGAGTCTTGCTCTGTCACCCAGGCTGGAGTGCAGTGGCCGGATCTCAGCTCACTGCAAGCTCCGCCTCCCGGGTTTACGCCATTCTCCTGCCTCAGCCTCCAGAGTAGCTGGGACTACAGGCGCCCGCCACCTCGCCCGGCTAGTTTTTTGTATTTTTAGTAGAGACGGGGTTTCACCGTGTTAGCCAGGATGGTCTCGATCTCCTGACCTCGTGATCCGCCCGTCTCAGCCTCCCAAAGTGCTGGGATTACAGGCTTGAGCCACCGCGCCCGGCTCAGCCTGCATTCTTCAAAACCATTTTTGAGACTTGCTTTATGAGCTGCATTCTAGGACACAGGGCTGTCTAATCTTTTGGCTTCCCTGGGCCACTTTGGAAGAAGGAGAATTGTCTTGGGCCACACATAAAATACACTAACACTAACAATAGCTGATGAGCTTAAAAAAAATACAATAAATGTATTATTATCACTATTATTATTTTTGAGACAGAATCTCACTCTGTCACCCAGGCTGGAGTGCAGTGGTGTGATTTCAGTTCACTGCAACCTCCACCTCCCGGGTTCAAGTGATACTTGTGTCTCAGCCTCCCAAGTAGCTGGGACTACAGGCCCCCGCCACCATGCCCAGTTAAGTTTTGTGTTTTTAGCAGAGACAGGGTTTTGCCATGTTGGCCAGGCTGGTCTCGAACTCCTGACCTCAAGTGGTCCACCCACCTTGGCCTCCCAAAGTGTCTCATAATGTTTTAAGAAAGTTTATGAATTTGCGTTGGGCTACATTCAAAGCCATCTTGGGCCACATGTGGCCCACAGGCTGCGGATTGGATGAACTTGGCCTAGAATGTGGTCTACCTCTGTAAATGGGTCCAGATACAAGTTCAGCAATTGCTGTTCTGAAATTCTGCACCTTCTTTGTTTGTTTGTTTATTGTTTGAGACAGTCTCCCTCTGTTGCCCATGCTGGAGTGCAGTGGCACAATTTTGGCTCACTGCAACCTCTGCTTCCTGGATTCAAGCGATTCTCTTGCCTCAGCCTCCTGGGTAGCTAGGACTACAGGTGCGTGCCACCACACCTGGCTAATTTTTGTATTTTTAGAAGAGACGGGGTTTCGCCATGTTGGCCAGGCTGGTCTCGAACTTCTGACTTCAGATGGTCTGCCCACCTCAGCCTCCCAAAGTGCTGGGAATACACATGAGCCACTGCACCTGGGAAGCACCTTCTACATTTATTGTTAATTGTAAAACAGTCTTGAGCTATGCCAAGGATGCCTGGGGATGAACTGAACTGTTTGAAATGTATACCTAACCTGTAATTGTGGCACTGCAACTGCAATGCATCGTCGGGGGTGGGCTGTCCCACTTACCTGACAACTATGACAATCATTGCTCTGGAAGAATCAGGTTTCTCATTTGAGATTCCAGCTGGCTTTGATGTTTCGCTTCTAGAGACCCACCCAGCAGTGTAAAAAAATAAACAAACTCCGAGAAGCTGTGAGTTTTGAATTGCATAGAGCCAAAAGTTCCAGAGAAAATATTTCAAGCTTTGGGTGTGTTTGAGGAACTGAGAAGTCACAGAATAGCTGGAAAAGAGGATGGAGTGTAAAGTAAACTCAGCTGCACAGACATATGGTCTGTTGGTGGAACTGGAGTCTGACCAGATAATGATCATCAGCGAGGTAGTGCTCTGAAGAAGCCTCGCATCCACAGGCGGGGGTCAGGGCTGCTGTGAACAGTTGTGCAGGTGTGCACTGCACAACTCAGGGCCAGTGTTAACATCACACACAATGGCACATGACAAAAGCTCTGGCTAGGTATAGCCCTGTGGCTTTACCATGTTAAATGCCTTTCATCTTTCTGGGCCAGCCACTGTGAATCTGAGTGTCTGTGAGGGCACAAACCCTGCACAGTTCCTCTGCTCCTGGCAGTGTGGCATCCCATAGCTCCTCCCCAGGGCCATGCCAGTGCCATTCAAAACTCTCCCTGTGGGAGGGTGTGGCAGACAGACCGAGGGTAGCCTCCAGGTTCATACCCTGTATAACCCCTTCCTCTTGAGTGTGAATGGGACCTGTGACTTGCTTATAACCAGTAGAATATAGCACAGGTGACAGGATGTCACTCCATGACTTAGTTACTGTAGCTACCTAGACAAGCCTCCATCTTACCAGCACACATTGGAGATTTTCCTTCCTGGCTTGATGAAATAAGGACCATGTTATGTTATAAGTTCACCTAACAAAAAAACCACTAACAAGGACCTGAGGGGGACCTTGAGTCAGCAGGCAGCAAAAGCCAGGGACCCTTGGTCACATGTCCCACCCATTCAGTCCACTGGGCTGCACTGAGCTTGTGCACCAGCTCAGCCCATAGCTGGGCCGTGTGTGCCTCAGCCTGCCTGTGTTACAGCTGCTACCCGTGTTCAGTGTTCCTGAGCTCTTGTCTCATGTCCAGGAAGAATGAGGTTACCCTGCCCATCGAAGGGTGAGGAGGGCAGATAATAACTTTATTAAGTGATGGAAAAGTTCTCAGTGGAGAGGGGATGCAGGGGTTGTCCTCCACTCTAAGTTGGGTGGTCTCTCCCTCAGTGTGGCTGGATCTGAGGCTTTTACAGGCTCAGAATGGGGAGTGTGTGCTGATTGGTTTGTGAGTGTGCAAGAAAGGTTAAAACAAAGGCACCGCTCAAAGGTGGGCATGACGGTGTAAAAAACCAATTAGGGTAGGGTAGGTTTCTATAAAATAGGTGAAGGGTGAGGATCAATCAGAGGAAAGTGCACCAAACGGGAAGACAGGTTCTCAATCCGGTCTGCGGATTTTACTTGTAGCTTGGCTTTCAGGTTTTAAACTGTCTTTGTCTTGGAGATAGGGTTTCACTGGGGTTCTGCCCCATCTGCCCAGGCATTTGTCTGCCTTCTGCATCTATCAAAAGGAGGATGTGACCCAGAGGACACCTGATGACAGCCTCATGAGACCATCTCGGAGGACATAGCTGGACTATGCCAGGACTTTTCACCAGCCAGGAAATATATTACCCAGCAATAGAAATGAATGCAGAGGGTCTTGAGAAAAGAGTCCAGTTGGAAGCAGAAAATAGGGGACTTGTCTTCAGATGGTGAACATGCAATTTGTACTTCAATTCTGTGTTTATTTGGGGTGGCTTGGGGGTGCTGGTGGAAATTACAGTAGGCAAAGTCCCTGTGGGCCACCCCAGGACCCAGCAACTAGCCCAGTAGCCTGGAGGAGTGGGAGGCAGGGCTGGGCCCTGGCCTGGGGAAGGAAGGGGATATTTGCTTGGAACATTCTAGTACAATCAATTGTCATTTTAACTTTCTGACATAGTTTGGTTAGGTTAGACTTTAAAAATCATTATGTGGCCGGGCATGGTGGTTCATGCCTATAATCCCAACACTTTTGGGAGGCCAAGGTGGGTGGGTCACTTGAGGCCAGGAGCTTGAGACCAGCCTGGCCAACATGGCAAAACCCTATCTTTACTAAAAAATACAAAAATTAGGTGAGTGTGTTGGTGTGCACCTGTAATTCCAGCTACTCAGAAGGCTGAGGCACGAGAATCACTTGAACCCAGGAGGCAGAGGTTGCAGTGAACTGAGATTGTGCCAGTGCACTCCAGCCTGGGTGATAGAATGAGACTATCTCAAAAAAGAAAAGAAAAAGTATAATGTAATGTTACATGATACACAAAGTAAAACTTCAATACTTAAGAGGGTACACAAATTTCCTTCCTAACCAGTACCCCAGTAACTTTCCTCTGAGTCAACCAACATTGTTTCTGGTTTGACCTGCTAGAAAATTTCAGTGGACAAATTCAATTATTTTTATGTTCCTTTCACCTAACAGAATTTTGCAGGGTTAATTCCACATCAGTATTAACAGATCTGCACTGTTCTTGTTAGTGGCTACGTGATTGTCCTTTGTACCAGTGGACGCGTGGTTCCCTGCCTCGCCTGCCCCAGCAAAATATTCAAATGATCTTCCAGAACAAGCCTCGGTTCAAGGTCAAGATGGTCTCAATTCATGCAGAACTGAAGCTATCGACCCTCACTTTCTGTGGTGACAAAGCCAAGTCCCTGTCAATCACACCCCAGAACCTGGAAGGCTCCTGCTGAAACCCACCCAATTGTCCCGTAGAACTGATGTTTACAGGCCAGGTGCAATGGCTCACACCTGTAATCCCAGCACTTTGGGAGGCGGAGGTGGGCTTGAGGCCAGGAGTTTGAGAACAGCCTGGCCAACTTGGCAAAACTCCGTCTCTACTAAAAGTGCACAAAAATAAAAAAAATTAGCCGGGTGTGGTGGTGCCTGCCTGTAATCCCAGCTACTTGGGAGACTGAGGCATGAGAATCACTTGAACCCAGGTTGCAGCGAGCCAAGATGGTGTCACTGAACAACAGAGTGAAACTCTGTCTCAAAACAAAACAAAACAAGACTGATGTTTATAGTTTATTTTGAGTAAACATAGAAATTGCCCCTCCCAGTTGTGAAATTTGAGAAAGTTATGTTTGTTTTTTCTGAGCTCCTTTCTCAGGAGACCAACCAGCTGGCCTCCCAGATAGTATCAAGAAGCTGAAACTCATCAGTCATGCATTTGGACAATGGGAAGCCAAACCCCTCACCTCTGATGATGGCCTAACTGGCCACCTGCTCCCTGTTAACCGACTCCTCTTCCTTACCCCTCCCTAATTCCTGCTTTCCTGCATGTGGTTACGTTTCTGCTCTGTCAACCCCTAATTGTAATCAGTCAGGAAGGATTTGAGACATAGTCCCATCTCCTTGGCTGCAGCACCCAGTTAAAGCCCTCTTCCTTGGCAATAATAGTGGTTTCAGGGATTGGCGTGGCAAGCACTAGAACCTAGGCCAAATTCCTGTTGTTTCGGTAACACTGCCAGCCATGCCAAAGTCCCAGTTTGCCCAAGAAGACTTGTAGGAGCAGCTTTGAGGGTTTGTAACCCTCAAAGTGGATCTCCCAAAGCACAGAAAGAGGCTGCCCCAGAGCTAGTTCTCTGCTTCCTGAAGAGAGATCCACTGCTACTTGCAAAAGATGGACTGCCCTGCCCTTCCTGCCTATTTCCCCTAGCCCCCATCCAGCCCCTTTCCTGTTCCAGCCCCTAGCGGGATCCGGTGTGGGGTGCACACCTGTAACCATGGAGTACCCTGGGGAGAGCCAGAGGTCTCAATGGCTTTGGTCCTCACGCCATGGGTTTCCACTGAGAGACTGGTACCATCTTTTAGCTCTGGGGTTTGGGGTCCTGGTGTTCCTCCTGATCCCTCCTAGGAAGAGTATAGGGTGCTCATAGGTTGCCATAGGCTGAGCTTTGGTGCAGCTCCAGGGGTCAGGACCCGTCATCCTCCTGGTGCCACCTGCCCATTCTAGAACAAAGTATTGATCAGGGTTTTCATCAGGTATTGATCAGGGTTTCAGCAGCCAGGAGGCTGGACAGCTCCACGTGAACTCCTACCCAGTATGCTTGGCCTTCTCAAGAAAGAGGGTTATTTTTGCCAAAGTACTTGATCAGTTTTCTCCAGTGCTTCTCTGGAACCTTTGATATTCAAAGCACTGTCTTTTGAACCACCTCCACAGTCATCTGTGTTGCGTTTGAATTTCAGTGTTGGGTATTTTCATTCTACAACCTACAGAGACACTGACTCACCAAATTGATGGAACAGGTACAGCCACTGTTTTCATCTTTTTAAAATAAGGTTTTTTTTTTAGAACAGCTTGGGATTTACAGAAGAGTTGCAAATAGAGTACAGAGAGCTGCCATATATGCCACACTGTCAACCCTACCACTAACATTTTATGTGAATAGAGTACATTTGTTACTATTAATAAACCAATATTCAAATGCATTATTGTTAACTAAAGCTTATATTTTATTCCTACTTCCTTAGTTTTTTCCTAATATTCTTTCTATATTCAGGAGCCCATCCAGGATACCACATGACATTCAGTTGCCATGTTTCCTTGGGTTCCTCTTGGCTGCAACAGTTTTTCAGACTTCTTTTGTTTTTATTATCTTGACAGTTTTGAGGAGTGCTGGCATATATATGTATATATATATACACATACATATATACATATACATATTTTTGAGACAGGGTCTCACTCTCTCACCCAAGCTGGAGTGCAGTGGAGTAATATTGGCTCACTGCAACCTCCGCCTCCAGGGCTCAGGTGATCCATCTCAGCCTCCCGAGTAGCTAAGACGACAAGCACACACCACCACGCCCGGTTAATTTCTGTATTTTTTGTAGATATGGGGTTTCATCATGTTGCCCAGGCTGGTCTCAAACTCATGAGCTCAAGCTATCTGCCCGCCTCGGCCACCCAAAGTGCTGGGATTACAGGCGTGAGCCACCGCACCTGGCCTTTTTACTTTCTTTTTCTTTTCCCCTCAGCAGCTACACAGAAATACTCTCTTAATGGAGTCATTTGATGCCAAAAGGTTTTAAGTTTTGATGAAGTCCAATTTATCTATTTGTTCCTTTTGTTGCTTGTGCTTGTGGTTCAATACTTAAGAAACTATGGCCTGACCCAAGGTCACGAAGATTTACACCTATGTTTCCTTCTAAGAGTTTTAAATTTACATCTAAGCCTTTGACCCATTTCGAGTTAATTTTCACATATGGTGTGAGGTAGACTATACATTCTTGACCAGGTGAGGTGGCTCACGCTTATAATCCCAGCACTTTGGGAGGCCGAGGTGTATGGATCACTTGAGTTCAGGAGTTAGAGACTAACCTGGCCAACATGGTGAAATCCCGTCTCTACTAAAAATACAAAAAAATTAGCCAGGAGTGGTGGCAGGCACCTGTAATCCCAGCTACTCGGGAGGCTGAGACAGGAGAATTGCTTGAACCTGGGAGGCGGAGGTTGCAGTGAGCCAAGATCACACTATTGCAATCCAGCCTGAGCAACAAGAGCAGAACTCTGTCAAAATAAAAATAAAAATAAAAAATAAAAGAATATACATTCTTTTGCATGTATATCCAGTCATCCCAGTGACATTTGTTGAAAATACTATTCTTTCTTCATTCAATGGTCTTGGCATGCTTGTTGAAAATCAAATGACCACAGATGTATGGACTCTCCATTCTATGTCATTAATCTATATACCTATCCTTATGCCTGTACCACACTGTCTTGATTACTGTAACTTTGCAGTAAGTATTGAAATCAGGAGGTGTGAGTCCCCAACACCTTCCTTTCCAATTATTTTGGCTGCTCAGGCCCTCTTACACTACCATATAAATTTGAGGATCAGTTTGTCTATTTCTGCAAGAAAAAAAAAAAGGCAGTTGGAACATTTTATTTTATTTTGAGATAGAGTTTCACTCTTGTTGCCCAGGCTGGAGTGCAATGGCATGATCTCGACTCACTGCAACCTCTGCCTCCCAGGTTCAAGCAATTCTCCTGCCTCAGCCTCCCGAGTAGCTGGGACTACAGGCACCTGCC
>NW_012122043.1:4197584-4199561 GCF_000951035.1 Colobus angolensis palliatus
TCTGTCGCCCAGGCTGGAGTGCAGTGGCATGATCTTGGCTCACTGCAACCTCTGCCTCCCTGGTTCAAGTGATTCTCATGCCTCATCCTCCCAAGTAGCTGGGATTACAGACGTGTGCCACCATGCCCAGCTCATTTTTTGTATTTTTAGTAGAGATGGGGTTTCATATATTGGCCAGGGTACTCTCTAACTCTTGACCTCAGGTGATCCACCCATCTTGGCCTCCCAAAGTGCTGAGATTACAGGCGTGAGCCACTGCTCCTGGCCTCTGTGAGAATCTTAAGATGATTGTCATAATGGATTTTATCACTCTCTTTTTAATTTAATTTTATTTTGAGACAGGGCTTCAATCTGTTGCTCAGGCTGGAGTATAGTGGCGGGATCTCAGCTCACTGCAACCTCCGTCTCCCAGGCTCAGGTGATCCTCCCACTTCGACCTCCAGCATCGCTGGGACTATAGGCGAGTGCCACCATGCCCGGCTATTGTTTTTAGAGATGGGGTTTTGCCATGTTGCCCAGGCTGGTCTTGAACTCGTGACTTCAAGTGATCTGCCTGTCTTGACCTCCCAAAGTGCTGGGATTATAGGCATGAGTTATTGGCTGGATTTATCACTCTTTACACATTTTGCTAACAATATATATACAAAGAATGGTATCTCCTTTCAATTTGCATTTTTCTGGTCATCTTTTTATATATTTATCAAGCATTTCTGTTTTCCTTCTCTGCATTTCTAATGCTCTGTAAACCATTCCAGGGCATAGAATAAGATGGACATTTTTCAATTCATTTTACAAAATCACAGAAACCTGATAGCTCACAAAATCCTGATCAAAAGAGACTCCTTCCCTGCAAAATAACTACAGACTGGCTTATGAATGCACATGCGAAAACACTCAGGAAAGCAGAGGCCTTTTGCGCCTGAACTTGTGGAGGCAGAATGCTATTGTGAAGAGCGTCGTAACTTATACATGGGCCACAGGCCTGCGCAGTAATTCGCCAAAGAAGACTTCCTATGGCCCACACCCATGGGGAAAACATTGGCCTTGATGTGTGTAATGAAAACTGCAATTGAGAGCATCCTCTCCTGATCCAGCTGATAAAGTTAATACCCTGTTCTGGCCAAGGTGTGAGTAAGTAGAAACTTGAATCAACGCTGGCGTGTCGGGAAGACACAAACATGCGTGAAGGATCTGGCAACAGCTACACAGAGCCTAGGGATCTCCTTGACCCAAATATTCTATTTCTAAACATTCGTATTACGAAGTGCACATCAGAGCGTTATTTATAAATAGCAATAAACAAAACAGGCTGGGCACAGTGGCTCACACCTGTAATCCCAGCACTTTGGGAGGCCAAGGTGGGTGGATCAATTGAGGTCAGGAGTTGGAGACCAGCCTCGCCAAGAAGGTGAAACCCCGTCTCTACTAAAAATACAAAAGTTAGCTGGGCATGGTGGCGGGTGCCTGTAATCCCAGCTGAGGCAGGAGAATTGTATGAACCCGGGAGGCAGAGGTTGCAGTGAGCTGAGATAGTGCCACTGCACTCCAGCCAGGGTGACAGAGTGAGACTCTGTCTCAAAAAAAAAAAAAAAAAATTAATAAAAATATAAACAAAACAGATGAACCCCCTGCCCTTCAGAGCTTATAAAAATTGTGTAATCATTTTCTAAAAAAAGCGGTAATTTTAAAATTGATAAAGCCATTTACAAAAGAGTATGAGGCCATTTTAATTAATTATTTTTTTTTCAGACAGAGTCTCCCTCCGTTGCCCAGGCTGCAGTGCAGTGTCACAATCTTGGCTCACTGTGAATTCTGCCTCCTGGGTTCCAGCGATTCTCTCACCTCAGTCTCCTGAGTAGCTGGGACTACAGGCGCGCACCACCACACCCGGCTAATTTTTGTATTTTTAGTAGAGACAGGGTTTCACCATGTAGCCACTGCGCCCAGTAAGTCCTCTTTTTCTTTTTTCTTTTTTTT
>NW_012122043.1:4200421-4206689 GCF_000951035.1 Colobus angolensis palliatus
GGCTCGCTCCCCACAGGGCCCTCGTGGAGTCCCTGGCTCGCGCGCGCCCCTAGCGGGCGTCCGGCGTCCTGCGGGCCGTGCGGTCCTGTGTCCACGCGTTGCACAACCCCGGGCCCACAGGACAAGCTGCGCCCGTTTTCTTTCCAGAGTCCCCTGCCCTCCAGCGAGCTGAGTTGAGCCCCAGCTGGACTCTAAGTCGAACCTCCGCCGCCAGGTGTCCGCCAGATGTCTTCCAAGGCCAGCAAGGGAACTGCTTGTGCACGCGTCAGTCTGGCCTGTTTCCTAATCCAGAAAATTATTTTCAGCTGCGCGTGACCTTCCACGGGGCCAAGACTGGAAAACTAGACAGCAGTGATCTTTTTAAAACCGTGGAATCTATGAACTAGGAAAGTCCCCTCCAAACCCGTCAACAGGAATTTACCACTTATTGGTACCAGTTTGGGAACTCATTACTTTTTAATTAAAAATCGGGGGGCTGGGAGGAAAGGAGGGTCCCCTGGCAGCCTTGGGTGGGCTGTAGGGCTGCAGGAGCGTGACAGCAGGGGCAATGGGGCTGCCCGTGGGGCCAGCTTGTGGTGGCTGGGGACTGAGCTGTGCCTGGAGACACACAGATTCCTCCCTGGGCTGGGTGGCCTTATGGTCCCAACGTTTTCCCACAACTTGTCCTGGCTGTGGGACTGAGCTTGCCAGCCTTCCTGGGGGAACAGGGGGCCAGGACGGGACTCCATCCCCAGGAAGCTCAGGTGAGGCTTACGAAACAGGTGCAGGACTTGCAGACACAGCTCTCCTTTCCGCACACCCTGGTGAGAGGCAGAGCGGAGGAAACAGGAGGTGCCCCAGTTTCTTCTCCCGGGTAAGACTTAGAGCTGTCCTTGAAGCTGATGGGCCAGAGAGAGTGCCGAGGAGAACCAGAGCATCCCGTGGGGTTCCCTGGGCTGGGCTCCCTCAGGAGGGTTTCCCAGGAGATCGGCTGTGACAGCTGCTGTGTTGGGCACTCCTCCAGGGCAGGGGTGGCCCCGGGAGAGCTTGGGCAGGAGGTGGCATGAGTCACGCAGAGGGTGGCCCACTAGGTTTATGGTACCCGGAGTTGCACTCAGTTGTGAGCCACCCAAGTGTACACATGGCTGGAGGCACACAGCCCCCCTTGTCCTCCCCTCCTCAAATCCCAGTTCCTGATGGTTCTGCTCTCTCCTGTGCCAACGAGGGCAGCACAGACTCGTTAGTGAACTGGGGGCCCAGGAGTCAGAGAGCTGGCTTCCAATCCTGGTGCTAGTACCCGCGCTCGCTCAGGGACACTGGGCATGTGTTGTCACCTGCCTGTGCCTCAATCTCCTTAACTGCAAAATGGACATAACCTCCAGGCTGATGAAGACTAGGAGAGCAGAGGTCAGGGACAGGCCCCTTCATAGGGGCTTAGTGCCTTTCTGTTCCTCCATTGCTTTCTCCGTGGCTGGCCTGCTGTGTGAGGCTGGCCGGCAGACATCTGTCTCTCTCAATTTAAAAATGTTTTTAGTAGGGACAGGATCTCACTGTGTTGCCCAGGCTGATCCCAAACTCCTGGCCTCAAGCGATCCTCCCACCTTGACCTCCCAAAGTGCTGGGATTGCAGGGGTGGCATCTCTTGGCCTCAGGAAGCAGGCCCAGGCTGCACTCCTGCCCTCCTCCCCCACCTCCCGCTGCAGGCTGGTTTGGCAGCAGTCCTGCCCTCCTTCCCCACCTCCTGCTGCAGGTTGATTTGTCGGTCCTGCCCTCTCCCCCCCCATCGCCATCCCCCATGGGGAACATGGGCATCAGTGAAGAGGAGAGTTGCCCATTTTTCAGAAGTGGGATGACAAGCCCCTGCTGCCTTTCACCAGTGCCCGTGAATGCACCTGCTTGGGAATCCTCTTTGGAATCTCCCTGAGGTCTTTCTGCTCCTCCCCGTGGCTCCCTCATTAAACCACATTTTCCCACAATGAGAATGTGCCATGATGTGCATTGATGCAAAACAGGTCTTTATTCGATCCTGTGATGTTTCTGTAGCCAATGCCTTACTGCAGTGCTGTTTTCCATGCCTTTTCACGTGAATTACAACACTTTAATTCCATTCCACCTGAAATTGGCTGTGTTGGGTCAGGCAGAAAACCCCACTGCCGTGGGTGACACTTTTGTGGTTGGGGAGGTGGCTCTTGTCCTGGGCTAAGTTGTGTACCTGCCTCAGAATGTGACTTCACATCTTGAAGTCCTAACCTGCAGTACCTCAGAGTGTGACTGGGTTTGGACCCAGGGTCTTTACAGAGGTGACTAAGGTTAAATGAGGTCACTGGGTGGACCCTAACCCAATGTGACTGTGCCCTTATAAGGAGAGAAGATTAGGGCCAGTTGTGATGGCTCACACCTGTAATCCCAGCACTTTGGGAGGCCAAGATGGATGGATCACCTGTGGTCAAGAGTGCGAGACCAGCCTGGCCAACATGGTGAAACTCCATCTCTACTAAAAATACAAAAATTAGCCAGGCATGGTGGCACATGGCTGTAATTCCAGCTACTTGGGAGGCTGAGGTGGGAGAATTGCTTGAACCCGGGAGGTGGGGGCTGCAGCAAGCAGAGGTTGCACCACTACACTCCAGCCTAGGTGACCGGGTGAAACCCCGTCTCAAAAGAAAAAAAAAAAGAGATTAGGATGCAGGCACAGAAGGATGACCATGTGAGGCAGGGAGGAAATGACAAGCCAAGAAGAGAGGAAACCAACCCTGCCGACCCCTTGATCTGAGGCTTCCAGCCTCCACAGCTGCAAGAAACGCACTTCTTTCGTTTAAGTCCCCAGTCTTACAGCAGCAGCTTGAGCAGACCCTGACTGCACTGCTTTATCCTCAACCGAGCCCTAGGAAAAGGAGAGAATCCCCAAACTTGATCATTTCCTATCATTATGATCACCGATTATTCTCTCTTTGACTCACCCGCACCTTCTGTGCAGAAGGGCTGGGAACACTGAGAGACAGGAGCATTTGCCCACGTATGTTCATGCGCACCTGCAGCCACAGCCCCCAGCCCTCTGTGAAAGTGAATCACTATGGCCCCGGTTAGCAGCGTTTGTGATGTGCCCGGCACATGGCCAAGGGCTGTCTTCACTGTGAGTCCCTGAAGTGTCCACGGCCAGCCCTCTGCAGGCAATGACACTGAAGCCCAGAGGGTTGAGGAGCTTGCCACGCCCTTCCTTCCTTCCTTCCTTTCCTTCCTTTCCTTCCTTTCCTTCCTTTCCTTCCTTTCCTTCCTTCCTTCCTTCCTTCCTTCCTTCCTTCCTTCCTTCCTTCCTTCCTTCCTTTCCTTCCTTTCCTTCCTTTCCTTCCTTTCCTTCCTTTCCTTCCTTTCCTTCCTTTCCTTCCTTCCTTCCTTCCTTCCTTCCGTCTCATTCTGTCACCCAGGCTGGAGTGCGGTGGTGTGATCATGGCTTTACTGCCTCCCCGGCTCAAGCGATCCTCCCCCCCACCTCCTGAGTAGCTGGGACTTCAGGCACATGCCACCACACCGAGCTAATTTTTAAATTTTTTTTGTAGAGATGGGGTCTCACCATGTTGCCTAGGCTGGTTTCAAACTCCTGGGCTCAAGTGATCCTCCAGCCTCAGTCTCAGCCTTCCGAAGTGCTGGGATGACAGGTGTGAGCCACTGCACCCAGCCTGCCTCACCATGTTTAATTGGCATAGCCAGCATTTTGTTTGAACTCAGGCAGCTTGGTGCCATCACTTCTATGCTACAACTTTTGAAAAAATTATTTTTTAAAAACATTTTATTTACATTATATACTTTCACACCTATGACCATCTGAAACTTTTTTCTTTTGAGATGGGGTCTTGCTCTGTCACCCAGGCTGAAGTGCAGTGGCACGATCTCGGCTCACTGCAGCTTCCCACCTCTGGGCTTAAGTGATCCTCCCACCTCAGCCTCCAGAGTAGCTGGGAACACAGGTGTGCGCCACCACACCTGGCTAAATTTTTGTATTTTTGGTAGAGACGGGGTTTTGTCATGTTTCCCAGGCTGGTCTCGAACTCCTGAGCTCAAGCAATCTGCCCTCCTCAGCCTCCCAAAGTACAGGGATTACAGGTGGGAGCCACTGCACCCGGCCTGACCATCTGAAACGTTTTAAAGGTGGCACTGCTTCTTGTAGGAAGAGACTTTAGGTGGTAGGGGCAGGGCTGGGATGTAGGTGCTGTCATGGCAGGCTGCACTGGGGATGGAAAGCAGCTGCCACCTGTCATGGACATGCACCTCCAGTCACCCCGTCTGCCTCCTGCCCTGCCCCCAGAAAACAGGGAGCAAACTTCCCCAGCCTCCTGCCAGGGTGTCTGTGGGGAAGGGATTCGCGTGGGGGCATGAGTGCTGTTCCCAGGCCCAAGGACTGTGGCTGGTGTGGGGCAGAGAGGGATGCTTTGGAGGGCTGCCCTCTTTCTGCTGTTCCTCTGCACCCCCTTCATATTTTTGTAACCCAAATAAAGACGGGCACCCATGGCCCACCTCGCACAGGCCCAGGAAGAAAAAACAAAGTCAGATCCAAGTTCACCTCCTAAAACAGCCTTGAAAAGCAGTTTAGGTCCTTCTTAAATTTGTTCTAGGGGGAACCAAAGGGCAATTTTGTTCATAATCTAGAGAAAAATGTCTTGAAACCTCTTTCCTCTCCCATTCTCAAGGCTCTTAGCCTACATGTGCTGTCTTCTTGCATTCCATCCTCATCCTTGTCCCCGCAAAATATGGGTCCTCTGGCAGGTGGCCTGCTCTTTGGAGCTCAAACACCATCCTTGGAATAGGGCATATGACCAATGCTAAGGCATCTTTTCCATGCACATAAAATTATTGAAAGATGAAGAGGTTGCTCAGTCACACAGCTAAAAAGGGGTCCAGCCAAGACCCAGAACCTGCTGGGCATCGTGGCTCACATCTGTAATCCCAGCACTTTGGGAGGTTGAGGTGGGTGGATTACTTGAGGTCAGGAGTTCAAGACCAGCCTGGCCAACATGGTGAAACCCCGTCTCCACTAAAAATGTAAAAATTAGCCAGGTATGGTAGCGGGTGCCTGTAATGCCAGCTACTTGGGAGGCTGAGGCAGGAGAATTGCTTGAACCTGGGAGGTGGAGGTTGCAGTGAGCAGAGATTGTGCCACTGCACTCCAGCCTGGGAGACACAGCGAGACCCTGTCTCAAAAAAAAAAAAAAGGAGGGGGTGGGGCTCAGAACCTGCTAAGTCTGATCTAATGCCAGGGAGTGACAGCCCAGTAGTTGGGATGTGGCACCTAGATCCAGACCATAGCCTGTTGTTACCATTTCTGCTACTTGTATAATGTGCTCTTCCCCCACTTGGATATGGCCTGGGGAATGTGTTCACACACACACCAAAACTGACATCAGTTCACTCTTCTTTTTCATAATCTGCCTTTCTCAATTAACTCTACACTATGACAAAAAATTTCCATGTACTTAATTTAAGAACTTGTTTTTCCCGGCCAGGCATGGTGGATGGCTCACGCCTGTAATCCCAGCACTTTGGAAGGCCAAGGTGGGTGAAACACTTGAGGTCAGGAGTTCCAGACGAGCCTGGCAAACATGGGGAAACCCTGTCTCTATTAAAAATACAAAAATACAGCAAGGCATGCTGGTGCACACCTGTAATCTCAGCTACTTGGGAGACTGAGACAGGAGAATCGTTTGAACCCGGGAGGTGGAGGTGACAGTGAGTGAACCAAGATCGTGCCACTGCACTCCAGCCTGGGTGACGGAGCGAGAGTCTAAAGAAAAAAAAAGAACCTATTTTTCCTGTCATCTGGATTGGATTGAACAGTTTTTCCCTGGCATCTGGGTTTGATCTGATTGCCAGTCCTCCAGTGTTGGGCATTGAGGGTGTTTCCACCCTTTGCTCTTACAAATAATTCCAGGTGAAGATCTGTCCCTGCAAGTCCTTTTGCATATCTTTAATTATGTCCTTGGGTACATTCTTAGAAGGGAAATTACTGGGAATAAGCATTTCAAGACTTTTGGTACATATTTCCAACTTGGCCTCCAGAAAGATGGTACCATCATCTATCTATCTATCTATCTATCTATCTATCTATCTATCTATCTATCTATCTATCTATCTATTATCTATCTATCTATTATCTATGCATCTATCACCTATCTATTATCTATCTATCTATCTATCTCTCTATGTATCTATCATCTATCTAGTATCTATCACCTATCTATTATCTATCTATTATCTATCTATCTATTATCTATCTATGTATCTATCACCTATCTAT
>NW_012122043.1:4207416-4208639 GCF_000951035.1 Colobus angolensis palliatus
ATCTACCTATCTATTATCTATCTATCTATTATCTATGCATCTATCACCTATCTATTATCTATCTATCTATCTATCTATCTCTCTATCTATGTATCTATCATCTATCTAGTACCTATCACCTATCTATTATCTATCTATCTATTATCTATCTATGTATCTATCACCTATCTATTATCTGTCTATCTATGTATCTATCATCTATCTATCTATCTATCTATCTATCTATCTATCTATCTATCTATCTATCTATCTATATCTGTCTATGAGTTGGAGTCTCACTCTGTCTCCCAGGCTGGAGTGCAGTGGTGTGATCTCAGCTCAAAGCAACCTCTGCCTCCCAGATTCAAGTGATTCTCCTATCTCAGCCTCCAGCGTGGTTGAGATTACAGGCACCTGTCACCATGCCCAGCTAATTTTTTTGGATTTTTAGTAGAGATTGGGAATTTCACCAAGTTAGGCTGGTCTGGAACTCCTGACCTCAAATAATCCCCCCCAACACCCCCAGCCTCCCAAAGTGCTGGGATTCCAGGCGTGAGTCACCATGCCCAGCCCAGTTTTCATTTCTGATGAAAAAGAGGCAGAGCGCATCTCCAGAGGCCTCAGGGCTTTCTCTCCGGCAGGAATGACCTGTTCCCAGGCCCAGGCTCATTGTGCATTCTGGTGCTGCCTCCGCCCCTACGTTCCCAGGCTGTCTGTGGCCTCCTTAGTGGCAAATCCAACAGGGAGGTCCTTTCTTTGAAGATTTTTCCAATCCAGAGCTGCTTCTTGGTTTACAAGAAACCCTGTCCCCAGAGCAATTTTATTTCTGGGAGCTCATTAAGACAAGCGACTTTGGCAGCAGTGACGTAGTTGGGCAGTTCCATTTCCCATGCTAAATTCCATATTTCTCCCTTGTCTTTTAAAGATTTTTTGACTTCCAATTCATTTTTTTTCTATGGATTTCTATGACATTCTCTGACATGGATTTTTATGACAAGCTCTGGATAAGGGAGTGTTTCTCCAGCTCAGGACACAACAAAGCCACTCAATCTTATTTTTTAAATTAGAATTACCTTTGGAGTCCAGGTGCGGTGGCTCACACCTGTAATCCCAGCACTTTGGGAGGTCAAGGCGGGCAGATCGCCTGAGCTCAAGAGTTTGAGACCAGCCTGGCCAACATGGCAAAACTCCATCTCTACTAAAAATACAAAAATTAGCCGGGCATGGTGGCACACGCCTGTAAT
>NW_012122043.1:4209324-4226333 GCF_000951035.1 Colobus angolensis palliatus
TCGCATTTCCTCTCCCCTCCCCTCCCCTTCTTTTCTTTTCTTTTTTCTTTTCGAGTCTTACTCTCTTGCTCAGCCTAGAGTGCAATGGCGCCATCTCAGCTCACTGCAACCTCCGCCTCCTGGGTTCAAGTGATTCTCCTGCGTCAGCCCCCTGAGTAGCTGGGGTTACAGATGTGCGCCACCATGCCTGGCTAATTTTTTGTAGTTTTAGTAGAGATGGGGTTTCACCATGTTGGCCAGGCTGGTCTCGAACTCCTGACCTCAAGTGATCTGCCCGCCCACCTTGGCCTCCCAAAGTGCTGGGATTACAGGCATGACCACCATGCCCGGCCCGTCACATTGATTTCTGATGTCTATTGTCATCTTTTCCAAGTGGTAGAATAGGCATACTGTCCTTCTTCCAGAACAGCTGACACTCTGAAGTTTACGAAGTTGGGTGAAATCTTTTGGATCAGACCTTTTTGATCAGAGTGCTCTGGGAACACCTTCTTCTACATAAAACCAGCCTCTGAATTTCAATGTCTCGTTTCCCTTGATCTGTTTCCCTATAATGGGGCAGTGGTCATGAGGGTCTGTCAGTGCTGTGATGTGAAAAGTAGCCAGTGTCCTGGTGTCCTGGGAAAGGTTACTTTCCTTAATCAAAATAAATCTTACTAATCTGAGGCAAGTGGTAGCACAGCTGTGAGTGGCCACCTAGAAAGATGTGTGGCAGGAGATTCATGTCCACAAAGTATAACACACCCCTCCACAACCACAACCAGCAGCAAACAGCAGGCCTGGAACCAACGAAAACCCCATGTTGTGACCACTGAATAAAACAATAGAACTTTGGAGGGGATAGTGCCACTTGACATTTACTGTTTCTACACACACACACACACACACGCACACGCACGCATGCACATGCACACACACGCACACATTCACACATACACACAATGTACATGCACACACACACATACACACACATTCACACATACACACACATGCACACACACACGTACACATACACACACGTGCACACACGTGCACACATGCACACACGTGCACACGCACACATGCACACACACACGGCTGGCAAAGCACATGGCAAGGTGAAGGTCCTTGTCCTTGAAGATGCCACAGCCCTAAAACAGATTCTGGAAACATTCTGCGTGTGCAGCTCAGCCCTGGGTGAAGCAGTGGGCTCTGCACCCCCAACCTGGGGGCCCGGGGGCTGCTGGAGCCAGGGTCTGGGGCTCTGCCACTGGCGGTGTGACCTTGGGCTAGCCACTAGGGTCCTCAGGTCTCCCTGGCTTTCTGGGGGAGAAGTGGGGGATAAGCCGAGACAATTGTCCCATTTTCTTCCAGCTCTCCCATCAGTTTGTGACATAAGAGTACAGGTGGGTTACGATCGGGGCCTTAGGAAACGAGGCAGGTGGAGGAAGAGCTGGCTGAGGGCTCAGGAGTCCCTGGATCCCAGGCAGGGGTGAGATTTCTGGAAGTGGAGATGGCAGAGCGAATGTTGTGGACTGGACAGTGTCTTAAAAAGCATGGTCAACTAAGGTGACAAATGCTTACTGGTCAGAGGACAACCCCAGCCTGGCTTCACTGATAATGTTCCTGGAATGGACCTGTGGGCCGTCCCCGTAGGTGCTGTTTTGGTGGTAATTTCCAATGAATCCCTCTTTTCCCCAGTCCCATGTGGGAGGACTCCACCCGAAGCTCCCAGGCCTGCCTAGCCGACCGACCCAGCCATGGCCCGGGCTCCAGGGCGGCTCAAGGGCTACCTCCTCTGGTGGTCCCTGACTCAGGTCCCAGCACAGCACCCCCACCCAGGTTGGCCCAGCTGCAGTTTGTCTGAGAGATGCCGTCAGTACCGCAGGTCAAAATCGTGTGAGAAGCTCCCACCTCCTGTCTCCTCGCCCTCACTGGGGCCTCTCAGGAAAGGCCAGCTTGTGAACACAGGGGCGAGGCAGGGCCCCACTGTGGCCCAGGGGCAGGTAGGGGAGGAGTTGAGGGGGGAATAGAGGAGAGAACGGGGAGGGGCATCCCAGCCCCTCTTTGCTTTCATCTGTCCTGTGTATTGGAGTATCTCAAGGAATCTTATTGGACAGATTCCTGAGGGAACTCGGGCAAGTGACTTGAACTCTGTTTTCCTCTTCTGTGAAATGGGGACAAGGACAGGCCCTCCCTCAAGGGGCTTCTCTGAGAGTTTCATGAATACAAGTTCACAGTGCAGTGCCCGGCTCACGCAAATGCTACTGCTGTTCTTGTCACACTTATTCTTTCCTTGTGGCCCCAAACCACTGGCCCTAGGGCACCCTCGGCTTCTCCACTCACAGGTGGTCACATCCTAGAAGCGGAGGAAGCTGGGGCCTGGCGCAGCAGCCTGACCAGACCCTCACTGAGGGCCCAAGGCTGAGACTGGGTCATGGACAGTGGAGTCCCGGCAGTTCCCAACAAGATAGAGATGAGAAGCAGCCCCTGAGGCCACCGCCCACTGTCAGCAACCCTGGGTTCCTCTCCTGACCCAGTGGAAGGCACAGCTACACCTGCTCCTCTGGGGAAAACGGGCCCACACCACAGCCATGGTTCTGCTGGAGAAGCCGAGAAGCCACTCGGGGCTCCTTCTGGTCTCTTAGGCTGGGGATGCCTCTTGGGACTAGTTGGTTGCGGAGGTTTGGGTGCACCTTGTGGGGGTGGGGTGGGGACTGCAACACCCAGGAGGAGGCTCAGGGGCTCTATGGGGGGAGGCTGCTGCGATGAGCTGCCTGGTGTCTGATGGGCTCAGCCCAGGCTGGGCAGTGGGTGGCCCCACGTGGCTGCGGTGTGCTGAAGCTGAAACTACAAGGCCACGGCACTGGCTGCCGTGTTTGGATGGGGCTGTCATGTGGGGCAGAGGGAGAGGCCAAGTCGAAGGTGATGGGGGAGTGGACACTCTTCTCAGTCACTGGAGAAGGGACAGGTCCTGGGGGCTGCAGGGGCCCGAGAGGAGGGGTCTGAACTCAGAGGACACCCAGGAGGGACCATGGAGGGGCTCCTTTGGGGAGCCAGAACCTTCTGGAAGCCCAGCTACAGGTGGGGACATGGGCAGAAGTGTGGATGGGATGCAGGGAGCTGAGGGACAGAAGGCCAAGCCGGTGATGCCTCGGGGACAGACAGGAAGAGCCTGCACCCGAGGCCCCAGGTATCTGTGGGGAGGGGCCCAGCCCTTGCTGGTCTGTGATCTCAGTGTATCCAGCTCTGGTGTGTGCAGGTGTGACTGTGTTATTCTGTGTGTGTGACTGTGTGGGTGTGACTGTGTTACTCTGTGACTGTGTGTGTGACTGTGTGTGCGGGTGTAACTGTTATTCTGTGTGTGTGACTGTGTGGGTGTGACTGTTATTCTGTGTGTGTGTGACTGTGTGTGCAGGTGTGACTGTGTTATTTTGTGTGTGTGACTGTGTGCGTGGGTGTGACTGTGTTATTTGTGTGTGTGGGTGTGACTGTGTTACTCTGTGTGTGACTGTGGGTGTGACTGTGTTATTCTGTGTGGGTGACTGTGTAGGTGTGACTGTGTTACTCTGTGTGGGTATGACTGTGTTATTCTGTGTGTGTGACTGTGTGTGTTACTCTGTGTGTGAGACTGTGTGGGAATGACTGTTACTCTGTGTGTGTGACTGTGTGTGCAGGTGTGACTGTGTTATTCTGTGTGTGACTGTGTGGGTGTGACTGTGTTACTCTGTGTGTGACTGTGTGTGACTGTGTGTGCGGGTGTAACTGTTATTCTGTGTGACTGTGTGTGGGTGTGACTGTTATTCTGTGTCTGTGTGTGCAGGTGTGACTGTGTTATTTTGTGTGTGTGACTGTGTGCATGGGTGTGACTTATTTGTGTGTGTGGGTGTGACTGTGTTACTCTGTGTGTGACTGTGTGGGTGTGACTGTGTTATTCTGTGTGTGTGACTGTGTGTGCAGGTGTGACTGTTATTCTGTGTGTGTGACTGTGTGTGCGGGTGTGACTGTGTTACTCTGTGTGACTGTGTGTGTGGGTGTGACTGCGTTATTCTGTGTATGTGACTGTGCGGGTGTGATTGTTACTCTGTGTGTGTGACTGTGTGTGGGGGTGTGACTGTTACTCTGTGTGTGTGACTGTGTGTGGGTGTGACTGTGTTATTCTGTGTGTGTGTGTGGGTGTGGCTGTTACTCTGTGTGTGTGACTGTGTGTGTGGGTGTGACTGTATTATTCTGTGTCACCAGGGGCAGCAAGGGACCCAGAATCCCGAGGAGCACCTCAGTGCACTCAACACTGGCTCCAATGTCACCCCCGAGCAAAGGCCCCTGATTCCTCCTGTCAGAGAAAAGAGAGTCCACAGGGCCTGGGTTTCCACCCTTCTCCCAGTGACGGGTACTCAGAGGTAATGACTCTTTCCAAGTTCAAGAACATCCTTTTAATCACAAACCACTCATCCACAAATGTGGCTATGGGGTAAGCAGCCTGAGCTGGGACCCTTTCCAGAGGTAAGTTGGAGTCACGTCCCTGCCCCCTTCCTAGGGTGGAGGTGGCCTCCAGCCAGGGGGGGGCTTCCAGGTTAATGCCAGAGCCTCGACTACTTTGGACTCCTGTGAGCTCTTCTTGGTTGGAAGAAGGGGCGGTATTGTGGGCCTGCTCTGTCCCAAGGCTCCAGAAGCTGCCCCGCCCAGGCCTGCCTGGCCTCACCCTGCAGCCTGGGTGCACGGCAGCCTGGGCCCTGCCTACACGATGCCTTCTGTGTGCTTGCTCTGCCAGACCACCAGTGCCGTCACCAGCAGGGTCACCGTGATAGGGACCACGATGAAGGGATAGAGGACGCTGCCAGGTGGGTCCCGCACGGCCCTGCCTGAGATGGGGCAGGCCCTGAAGTAGTGCCCGTGCACTGCCAGGAAGAACCTGTCCACCTCTGCGTTGGGCCAGAAGCAGCCTAGCTTCTCCGCCATGTGCCAGGTGCAGTCAGCCAGCTCCCTGTAGCTCCTGTGGATGGAAGAGGAGGTGGTGAGACCCTGGGCAGGCAGGGGAACCAACGCGGGACCCCAGCCAGGGGCGCTACACTGTGGCCCCTCACGCGGCCCTGGAGCTTGGCTTGGAAAAGCCCTGGCACTGAGGCAGTAGCCCTGGATCCAATAGGGCAGGGCCCCAGTGGCTCCAGGGGGACTCCCAGGCAACCTGCATGGCGGCCCGTGGTGCAGGAAGCCCTGGCGTGGCTGTGGGGCCTCTCACAGCTCTGTCTGCACCGGAAGGATGACCCAGGCTGGGTGGCCAATGAGGCCTGCACCTCTGCCACCGAATCCTTCGCCACCAGCTCCTTCTGCCACCCCGGGCAAGGTCACAGGCTGGTGTTGCGTCTGTGTGTGACTGTTATTCTGTGTGTGACTGTAATCATTATTCTTTGTGTGTGACTGTGTGTGACTATGTGTAACTGTTATTCTCTGTGTGCGACTGTGTGACTGTTATTCACTGTATGACAGTGTTATTCTCTGTGTGACTGTGTGTATGGCTATTATTCACTTTGTGACAGTGTTATTCTGTGTGACTGTGACTTATTCACTGTGTGACAGTGTTATTCTGTGTGTGACTATTCTGTGTGTGACTGTTATTCTGTGTGTGACTGTGTGACTTATTCTGTGACTGTGTAACTATATTATTCTGTGTATGACTGTGTGTGACTGTTATTCTATTTGTGACTGTGTGACACTGTCTCTGTGTGACTGTTACATTCTATATGTGACTGTGTGTGACTATTTTCTGTGTGACTGTGTGTGTTACTGTTATTCTCTGTGACTATGTGACTGTGTAACTGTTATTATCTGCGTGTGACTGTTATTCTCTGTGATTGTGTGTAGCTGCGTTATTCTGTGTGTGACTGTGTGTGACTGTTATTCTCTTTGTGACTGTGTGACATTGTGTGTGACTGTTATTTTCTGTGTGACTGTGTGTGACTATTTTCTGTATGTGACTGTGTTACTGTTATTCTGTGTGTGACTGTTATTCCCTGTGTGTGACTGTGTGAATAGCCGTGCTATTCTGTGTGACTGTTATTCCGTGTGTAACTGTGTCACTGTGTTCTGTGTGACTGTGTGTAACTGTTATTCTCTGCATGTGACTGTAATTCTGTGTGTTATTGTGTGTGTGACTATATGTATATGTAACTGTGTTATCCTGTGTGTGACTGTGGGTGTGACTGTTATTCTCTGTGTGACTGTTATTCTGTGTGTGTGTAAGACCTTCTATGTGTGACTGTGTAACACTGTGTTATTCTGTGTGACTGTGTGTTATTCTCTGTGTGTGATTGTGTGTGTTATTCTGTGACTGTGTAACACTTATTCTGTGTAACTGTTACTGTGCTATTCTGTGTGTGTGACTGTGTTATTCTGTGTGTGTGTGTCCCTGTGTGTGAGTGTAACTTGTTATTTTCTGTGGGTTTGTGACTGTGTTATCCTCTGTGTGTGTCCCCGTACATGTAACTGTTGTTATTTGTATGTGGTGTGACTGTGTTATTCTGTGTACCTGTGTGTGGGTGTAACTGCGTTATTCTGTGTGTGAACCTGTGTGTGCAGGTGTGACTGTGTTATTCTGTGTGTGTGACTGTGCGGGTGTGACTGTGTTATTCTGTGTGTGTGACTGTGTGTGTAGTGTGACTGTGTTATTGTGTGTGACTGTGTGTGTGGACTTCACACAGGGCCCCTGACCTATCCTGCCATGGCTGCAGGTGCCTTTACCCACAGGTATGGCTGCCACCAGGCTAGAGGGAAGGGAGTGGAGGTGGCTGTGCTGAGCTAGGGGCCTGGGCAGCACGGGCCGAGGGTGTGCCATTGGGGTGCTCCTTGGGCTTGGCTTGGAGAGCAGCCATCATGGAGTCCCCTCTGCTCCGGGAATTCTAACCCTCAAAGTCGTAGCAGATGAGCTCATTCCCACCCTGCCCCTTAGGTGCTCTGAGGACTCTGCTCCCCCAGGGTTCTCTGGGGAGAGCAAACACCATCTGTTTCTGAACAACTTTTTCCATTGACATGGGTTTGTAGGCCACAGGCTGCCCTTTGAAATGAAGTGGACAAAACCCAAGTGGACCCAGCCATCGGTGCTCTTCCATGTCATCTTCCAACCCAGGACGTGGGTGCCAAGTGCCTCTTCCAGCAGAGGAAACTGAGGCTCTGAGACTGCACTGGCCATGGGTAGAACCCAGACCACGCTGGATCCTTCTGCCTCCAGCCCTGCATTTCCCCCAACCCCCAACCTCCTGCTTCACAGAACAGCCGTGAGACTCAGGAAGAAAGGCCCCTCTGGTGTTGCATGGGGCTCAGAGCCTGTTTTCAGGGACTGACTGCCTGAGGGGTCTTGGTGGTATTCACTGTTGTCACCATTCTATGATAACTGCTGTTATCATGAAGATCCACTGGGTGCCCCTGCATGATAGGCACAGGCTCAGCAGGGCCTGTGTGTGATCTTGCTCACGCTTGGAGACCGCTGTTACCCATCGTTTTATAGACAGGGAAACAGAGGTTTGGGAAGGCTGGAGGGCTTCCGGGTGAGAGGGCCAGGGTGTGACTGCACAGGTCTCACACCTCACCACTGTCCCTCGCCCTTGGTGGCCAAATCTGGCCACAGCTTGGACACTTCCTTGTCTGGGTCCAAGTCGCACTCACTGGGGGCTGAGGCCACAGTGGGCATCCATAAGCCAGTAAGCCTTGAATGAGCCCTTGCCCCATAGGGGCAGCCTGAGTGCCTCTAGGGCAGTTGTCAAGTCCCCTTCACCCCCGTATCCACGATGCCAGTGTGATGCCAGGCTTGCGGTGGCAGTTGTGCCACCAGGGCTGCAGCCAGGGTAGGAACAGGCTCAAAGCCCTTTCCACCATCCCAGACGCTTCTCTCCTGGGAAGCAGATGTCTTAGGCTGCTGAGGGAGGAACAGCACAGCCTGTCACCCCCAGGGCACAGGCAAAGACACACCATGGCTGGTGGAAGGATAGGAAGGAACTCTTTTTCTTTGGAAGGGCACCAGGAAACTATCCTGGCCTAGGATCCTGCACCATACAAAACAGAGGCCTTGGCTGGGCATGGTGGCTTATGCCTGTAATCCCAGCACTTTGGGAGGCCGAGGCTAGTGGATCACAAGGTCAGGAGTTTGAGACTAGCCTGGCCAAGATGGTGAAACCCTGTCTCTACTAAAAATACAAAAATTAGCTGGGTGCAGTGGCAGGTGCCTATAATCCCAGCTACTCAGGAGACTGAGGCAAGAGAATCGCTTGAACGTGGGAGGTGGAGGTTGCAGTGAGCTGAGATCACGCCACTGCACTTGAGCCTGGGTGACAGAGCAAGACTAAGACTCTGTCTCAAAACAACAACAACAAAAAACAGTGATCTCTTCTCGCTGGGGAAGGGACAGGACAGTCACACCCAAGACCCCAGCAGAGTTTGTCTGCCACAGGAAAAAGGGGTAGGAATTCTGAAGCAAAAGGCACAGGGAAGGGCCTGTCTAAACTGAGGCTGGATCAGGACACAGAGAACCCTCCCCAAGCCTTTGAACATAACCTTGGTGTAGAATAACAAGCAGTACCTGTCTACTGCCAAGAAAAAGTGGGGCGAGATCCATGCTGCAGCACAGGCAGGCAAGAGAAAGCTGAAAGCAGAGGGTGGGGCACCACACTGAGAAATCTCCTCCAGTGCCCTAGTCCCAACCCTGGGCACAAGGCAATGGCAGCTCATTGCTAGAGGTACTTGAGGCCTATGGTACATTGAAGATAACCATAACAACGACAAATCCCAAACCCAGTTCTATTCCTAACAAGATTGACTCAAATCCCACACTAACAGTCTGACAGAAGAGGCTTACCCATTTCCACATGTAAATACTATTGACTGTAGTCACCTCTGTTCTATACATGAATGTTCAGTATTCAATAAAAATTATATATATATTTTTGTTCAGAAGTAACAAAAACAACCAATCCATTGCCAAGAGGCAAAACAATGAATGGAATTAGACTCAGAGATGACCTAGATGTCAGACAGGTATGTTAGAATGGCTAGTATGATAATGGGTCTAGTGGAAAGGGTAGACAATATGCATGAACAGATGGAGAATTTAAGCAGAGGGGTGGAAACTCAAAGTCAAAGACAGTTGCTAGAAATAAAAAGACATGGCATCAGAGAGAATTCCTTCAATGGGTCCATCAGCAGACACGAAAACTGAGGAAAGAGAGAAATTGAAGATATGTCAGTAGAAATTAACCAAACTGAAACACAAAGAGAAAAAAAAAGTGGGGGAAGACTAGAGCATCCAGGACCTGTGTAACACGACAATCCTGTAAATGACGTCAACTTCAACTCATAATGTGGGCGTCCCAGAAGGAGGAGAGGGAATGGAGCAGAAGAAATATTTGAAGAGGTAATGGCTGAGGCTTTTAAAAAAATGATGAAAGACATAAAATTGCAGATCCAAGAAGCTTGGAGAACCTAAAACAGGACAGAAAACAAAGCAGCTACAATAGCAAACAACCACATAGACACATCGAAGTCCAACTGCTGAACACCAAAGAAAAAGGAAGAAATCTTGAAGTCAGAGGAAAAAAGGCATACAGAAGAACAGTGAGTTATAGCAGATTTCTTAATTTCTTATCAGAGGCTTGTCATGCGGGAAGACAATGGGCAACATCTTGAAAGTATTAGGGGTTGGGGGGAGGGGAAACACATTCTTGTTTTCTACACCTAGGAATTTTCTATATTCTAGGAATTCTATACCTAGAAAAAAATACCTTTTGAAAATGAGGTTGAGGCTGGGCACATTGGCTCACACCTGTAATTCCAGCACTTTGGGAGGCCGAGGCAAGCAGATCACTTGAGGTCAGGAGTTAGAGACCAGCCTGGCTAACATGGTGAAACCTCGCCTCTACTAAAAATACAAAAATCAGCTGGGCATGGTGGCGGACACCTGTAATCCCAGCTACTCAGAAGGCTGAGGCAGGAGAATTACTTGAACCTGGGAGGCGGAGGTTGCAGTGAGTTGAGATCAGGCCATTACACTCCAGCCTGGGTGACAGAGCAAGACTCTGTCTTGAAGAAAACAAAACAAAAAAAAAACCAAAAACCAAAAAAAAAAGAGGTTGATATAAGAACCTTTTGAGAAAAAAGAGGCTGACAGAATTCATTGCCAGCAGACCTGTGCTACAAGAAATGTCAGAGAAAGTTCTTCAGTCATAAGAAAGAATTTGAGATCCATGTGAATAGATGACGGACTCCAAAAACAGTGAAAATGAAGACAATAGAAGGATACTTTTCCTTATACTTAATCTAGAAAGTGAGTAAATGGATCAGAGGTCATAAATCAAATGTGAGGAGACCCTCGGGGCCTTTAAGAGGCTATACAGAAAAAGTAGGGGCCTCTCCAGCATCCCAGCGCCCCTCTGCCCCAGCCCCTATCATACGGTCACTCTTTTTCTTCCCTGGCCGCCCTCTAGGTCACTGCCCTGAGTGCACAGCGCCTCCCTTAGCCCATGCAAGAGGCCTAGTAGATGAGGCATGAGGAGGGACAGGCAGCAGAGGGTGTGCCCTGCCTGTGGGCACTGGGGTATGCGGTCTTTCCAGGTGAGCAAGGACTCATGTTTCAAGAAGAAAACAGAAGTGGAAAAAGCCACAGGAAGTTGTGACAGTCTGAGTCTCATCGTGGGGAAAAAAACGAATGAGTACATGTTATGTGGTGGCCGGTCCACGGTAAATGTTAGACATGTTATTGTTGCTGAAAACCAAGTCTAGGCTTCTCAGCTACAGGGTTAAACAGTGAGAATGCTGCCTCTTTTTTTTTTTTTTTGACCAAGTCTCGCTCTCTCATCTAGGCTGGAGTGCAGTGGTGTAATCTCAGCTCACTGCAACCTCCGCCTCCCTGGTTCAAGCGATTCTCCTGCCTCAGCCTCTAGAGTAGCTGGGACTACAGACACGGTCCACCACACCGGGCTAATTTTTGTATTTTTAGTAGAGACGGGGTTTCACTATGTTGGCCAGGCTGGTCTCAAACTCCTGACCTCAGGTGATCCACCTGCCTTGGCCTCCCAAACTGCTGGAATTACAGGCGTGAGTCACTGCATCTGCCCAGTGAATGCTGCTTTGAATGATGATCCTGTCCCATATCTCAGACCCTCCAAACCCACAGGCAGTTTAGGTTTTGGTGTTCTGCAGATCCAGTGATACATGATCCTGAACACTGCCCCCTGTCCTCTGAGGCGCGGAGCTGTGGCATTTTTCGGAGGAGCTATTGCCATCTCTGCACTGGCCAAACAGAACAGGAAGGAGCGGATGCAGGAAGCCACGCCACCAGAGAACCCACGCTGAGGCCACGCTGAGGCAGATAGGGCCGTGTGTGGGTGGGCTATTCTGGGACCGGGCACTCTCTCCTTGATACGTTAGCTTTCTGGATTGCAGCGCCACCCACGTCTAAAAATATCTCTAATGTGCTGTCGGCTGCCCACTTCATCCTGTTTATTTATACAGAAGTGACAGCTGAAACTTTCAATAAATGTTGTGAGCTCCGTCAGTGAGGATGTGATGAAAAAAATTCCCCTCAGAGTACAGACATTCTTCTGCCCAACAGAACATAGGACTGAAGGACCCAAAATAGTCATGAAAAATACACCCTGACTCGAACTCCCCAAAGTTTCAGTTCTCATGTCACTGAGCAATTATCCTTTTTTGGCTAGGACTTTCTATTCTGGGGCTCGAAGCAAACTTTGCTCGGAATGTTCCTGAATCCTATGGCGGGAGTTTCCAGCATATCTGGGTCCCAAGTTCAGGCGCGGCACTGCAGTTCATGGTGGTTCACTTGCTGGTAAGAAAGTGTGATCGCTGATGCTCACAGGAGAGTCGTCTACTCTGGGGACACCCTGAGGTTGCAGTTGTCCCCCAGCTACCCCTGGCTGGCCCTAATAGGAAATATCAGAGCCTGGGCCCTGTCACCCACAGACCTGGGTTCAAATCCCAGCTCCACCTCTTACCCAGAGTGATCCTGGAGACCTCATTTGCTTGTTCAAGCCTTAGTCTCCTATTAAGATGAAGAGACAGGTCCTCACTTGATTGGCTCATGAAGTATACATTTCTCGTCCTTTTTGAGTTTATACTTAAGCAAAAGGTGACCAGGCAATGTGTGTCTAAATCATCAGAAAATCGGAGGGGAAACCACTTTTGGCTTTAAATTCACTTTTTACAATTTATTTATTTATTTTAGACAGGGTTTTGCTTTGTTGCTTGGGCTGGAGTGCAGTGTGGCATGATCTTGGCTCACTGCAACCTCTGCCTCCCGGGTTCAGGTGATCCTCTTGCCTTACCCTCCAGAATAGCTGGGATTACAGGCGTGCACCACCACACCTGGCAAACTTTTATTTATTTATTTAGTACAGACAGGGTTTCACCATGTTGGCCACGCTGATCTCAAATTCCTGGGCTCAAGTGACCTGTCCGCCTTGGCCTCCCAAAGTGCTGGGATTACAGGCATGAGCCACTACACCCAGCCTCAGTTCACTGTATGTGCATCAGTATTTGCCTCCCTCTACCCTAGAAGATTCAGCCTGGTGGCTTCCAGCAGCTTTCATTACCTGCTGGGGCGGGAGGTGCCACCCCATGTATCCTGACAGCCAGCGTGGGTGAGCCACTTGAGGCTGGCTCGGGGAGCCTGTCCCAATGCCAGGCAGACATGGGGTAGGGATTCAGATAAGGCGGTGTATGGGTGGCTACAAAACACAGAGAGGAATCCCCATGAGGCATTTAAATCACTGTTTCTTCTAGAAATACAAATGGCTACCAGGCATGTGAAATGGAAGACCATACATCCAGACGGCACTTCTCTTACAGATGAGAATGCTAGGCTGGGCGCGGGGGCTCACACGTGAAACCCCGGCACCGTGGGAGGCCTAGGCCGGAGGATTGCTTGAGCCTAGGAGTTTAAGACCAGCCTGGGCAACACAGTGAGACCTTGTCTCTACAAAAAAATACAAAAATTTGCCAGTGATGGCGTGCACCTGTAGTCCCAGCTAGTTGGGAGGCTTAGGTCAGAGGATCACATGAGCCCAGGGAGGTGGGAGATTGAGGCTGCAGTGAGCTGCGTTCCTGCCACTGCACTCCAGCCTGGGCAACAGAGACCCTGTCTCAAAAAAAAGAAAAGAATGCTGAATGCTAGCGAAGGTGTAGGACACTGAGGCAAGCACTCACAGTATTCCTCACGGAAGATAAACTGGTACAATTTTTCTGAAATACAATGTGGCAATATGTATCAATAATGTCAAACTCATAGATGCCTCTTGACCCCATAATTCCATTACTGGGGTTTATCCTAAATTAATAATGTGAAATATAGATAGCAGTGATCTAACAAGGTGTCCACTGCAGATTTATAATTATGAAAAACAGCAAACAACAGGACAGTGGTCACAGAAATTATTTATGAGCAGCTCTGTTATGTAGCTGTTAAAATTATATTTAGGAAGAACATTTTAAGATGTAGAAAAATATTTATGTTCTAAAGCTGGGCAAAAGAACAGCTCTCACGCCTGTGATCTGAGCACTTTGGGAGGCTGAGGCAGGAGGATCGCTTGAGGCCAGGAGTTCAAGACCAGCCTGGGCAACATAGTGAGACCCAGTCTCTCTGCTAAATAAATAAATAGTTTTAAAAAGCAGCAGCAGGTTAGACCAGATACCACAAACAGCCTGGACTGGGGTAAAATGGTCCACACGGGCAGGGGACACACCAGAACGTTACAGGGGTGGTCTCCACCAGAATGGTGATAACACAAAGGACTTTTCTCTCAACTTGTTTGGATTTTCTGGGTTTTCCACCTTGAGCATACACACTTTTTATCATTATATTCAACAGCTCATTTTAGCAGGAAGGCTCACAGGAAACTAGATTTGACATCACTGCATGTGCAGCCACCGCACCTGGTATCTCGGGCAGTCTGGGTCTTCCCACCAGACAGCTCTGATATGCAGGTGGGGCTGGGACCCTCTGGTGACAGTGGCTCATGGGGCAGGTGTGCAGTGCAGACAGGGAGTGGGGACAGGCATTGGACCTCTCCAGTCTCAGTGGCCTCCTGTGTGGAATTGGGGGCCCTGCGGGACCCAACTCTGAGGCAGGAAGGGGCCCTGTGGGAGGGTGAGTGGGGGTGCAGGGTGGGCCCTGGGGGCAGGACCCCACTTTCCTCCTTGCTCTCTCCCCCCCGCCACCCCCTCTGCAGAAACCTCTGCATCCTCCTGGTCCTCCTGTTGCTTCCTCCATCTCCCTGTCCTTCTGGCCCCTCCTCTTCCTCCTGATCCCTCTCTCCTTCTGGCCCCTCCCTCCTCCTCCCAGCCCCTTCTTCTTCCTCCCAGCACCTCCTCCTTCTCCCGATCCCTCCTTCTTCCACCTCGTCCTTGCTCCAGGCCCCTCCTCATCCTCACTCCAGCCTTGCTCCGGGTGGCAGTGGGGCATCCTCACTGACTGAAGCCCCCTGCCCTTCCCAGTCCCTGGAGGAGAGGCATCCCCCGCAAAGCGCTCCTCCTCTCTTGGCCTTGGGCTGCACCTGTGAGCTCCCCATTCTCCCTCCTCCACCTGAAGCCTGGGCCGTTCACTTCTGGCTGTGAACACGTGTGACTTGCCTATCCCCTGAGTTATCATGGCTCCCCTTCCCTCAAGGGTGCCCCCCCCTCCTGAGGCCCCATCACTGCGCCCAGGATGGGGCAGAAGTGACTTGTCCTGGTGGATGGGTTATTACAACTCACATAGCAGCTTCCACCTTTCTGCAGTGAGTATGTGGAGGCCTGGCATCTATGCACCCCTTTTTCTGTCTCCTCCAGTTTAGTCAGGGGCAGCCATCAAACCCCTCCACTGCCCTCCACTCTGCATGCTGGGCTCAGCCACAACGGGCTCTCCAGGCCACATCCCACACCCTGGCACCTGCCCTAACCCACCGTCCACACCTTCCCACCCCTGCTTCATGCCTTCAGGGCTCACCATTGCACCTGTCCCGGATTCAGAAGCCTCTGTGTGGGTTGCTCAACTGGGACCCCTCCCTCCTGCTGGCCACATTCTAGCCACACTCCCCGCTCACCTGGGTCCCCTCCCTCTTGCTAGCCACATTCTGGCCACAGTGGCCAGCATTCTGCCTCGGGACCTTTGCACGTGCTATTCCTTTTACCTGGAAAGTTCTTAGCCTCATCTTCACAGGGCCACCCTATGCTCACCCTTCACTTAAATGCCATGTCCTCAAAGAGGCCTTTCTGGATGCTTCAATCATATTTGGCTCCCCCAGCAAAGTGGGGTTTTCCTTCCTAGATGTGCGTTACTTTGTGCCTGTCCATGGATTCATGTGATTATTGAATCACTGTTGGTCTCAACAACCAGACTGCAGGCACCACCAGGGCAGGGAGGGTGAGAGCCAAAATCCCACTTACTCTGTTCACAGCGGCCACCTCCAAGGCAAAGTGAAACAAAGGCTAAAGGAAGACAGCGAGAGAGGGCTGTGCCGAGGAGACGCAGACAGAAGGTGAGCAGGGGTGCAGGCTTCCCAGCAGACCCGGCCCAGGCCAGTGAGAAGGGCCATCCATGGGGCTGTCAGGGATACTCCACCTAGAACAGTCTCAGCACCACGCCGCAGTGCACAGACGGCCGCAGCTGCCAGGAACGCAAGATCGTGGGGGACTTAAACACACCTCCCAAGACTAGGTAGATAAACAGTAGCATAAAATGATTATGAAAAATAATGTTAATAAACTGATGCAGTGACTGATAAAGGTTCCATTCTACAGAGACTCAGCCAGCTTTTCAAAGGCCCCTGGGTCCGTATTAGGCAGCAAAAAGAGACTCATCACATCCCCAGAGAATAAATCATAAGTCAATATTCTTAGGCTACAATATTGAAAACTAAAAATTAGTTTTAAAAAAAGGATATATTTTAAAAAACGGAATTCTTAGAAAGATCATTCACATAATTTTGAAGTCATGCGAGAAGTTAAAAATTCAATTACAAAATATTAAGAAACAAGAATGGCAAAATACTATGTGTACAAATGAATGGAATGGGGCAAAAGTGGATTCTGAGAAAAAGTAACAGTTGTAAATTATCTTGTTATTAAACAAAAATAAATGAAAATAAACAAAATAAGTATCCAAAGCAAGATATTTTTTAAAAAGAATAAATCTCTCCAAATGGCAAATAATTTGTCCATCAATAATTATTAAAAGCTAATATTGGCCAGACGCAGTGGCTCACGCCTGTAATCCTAGCACTTTGCGGGGCCAAGGTGGGCAGATCACTTGAGGTCAGGAGTTCAAGACCAGCCGGGGCAGCATGGGGAAACCCCATCTCTGCTGAAAATACCAAAATTAGCCAGGCGTGCTGGTACACACCTGTAGTCCCAGTTACTTGGGTGGCTGAGGCACAAGAATCCCTTGAAGCCAGGAGCCAGAGGTTGCAGCGAGTCGAGATCGTGCCACTGCACTCCAGCCTGGGCAAGAGAGTCAGACACTGTCCTAAAAACACAAACAAACGAATAAAAAAAAAGAAAAGAAAAATTATAAGAGATTAATGTGTAAAAATAGTTTGTTAAAAATTGGAAAATCCTCTGTGAATTGAGATACTTTTTGGGAAATTATAAACTATCAAATATTGACTTAAAAAGGAGGAATTCCAAGAAGAAAAATGGAAAATGTTATTAAAGAATTGCTGTCTCAAAAGGCCCTAGATCCCTCGCAGTTCTTTCAAATTCTTTTTTTTTTTTTTCTTTTTAATTGAGATAGGGTCTCACTATGTTGCTCTGGCTGGTCTCAAACTCTTGGACTCAAGTGATCCCACCTCAGCCTCCCAAAGTGCTGGGATTACAGGAGTGAGAGGCATGAGCCACTGCAAATTCTTAATGTGAAAGAAAAAGATGTGGAGCTTCCCAGTTCATTTAAAAAAGTTAAGAAACCCTGATCCCGGCCCGGCGCGGTGGCTCAAGCCTGTAATCCCAGCACTTTGGGAGGCCGAGACGGGCGGATCACTAGGTCAGGAGATCGAGACCAT
>NW_012122043.1:4226383-4231484 GCF_000951035.1 Colobus angolensis palliatus
CCCCCGCCGGGCTTCACGAGCCTTCAACAATCCACCCTACGCACCCACGGGGCGCCCTGCATCATGCTGGCCCCTATACAGGCATCCCACCCACTGGCCGCCTCCAGCCGGGTGGCAGCCTTGCCACTGCTGCCCTCCTGCCCCAATCTCACCGCATTTGGAGCTCAGGGCAACACTGAGTGTGGGGAAAGGGCCAGGCCAGGAAATGTCCCACCATATGGTGTTCACTGTGGGGGCTTCGAGGAGTTGGCAATTACGGAGCCTCGGTGTTTTCACTTTTAAAATGGGTTCAGTGATCCCTGGCTCACAGCAGCAGCGTGGTGAGAACTCCCTCAGAGGGCCACTACCACGCCCCTCTCTGATGGGAGCCCATGACTCCCCATAGGACCTCTTTGCACAGCAGGGGGTGGGCATGTGACTCGCACTGTCCCATCTTTGGATGGAAGCCCCACATAGGCAGGCAACACGTGGCTTCCTGTCTTGCTCCTGACTCGCTCTACAATCCCCACCACAGGGCTGACCTCAAGGGAGGGTGAGGGGCTCCAGAGGCCATGGTAGTGGGGGGCTGTGGCTCGAGGAGGGAGGGGGAGGTCCTGTTGCACTGGGTCCTTAGTGGCTGGCACCACTGGCCAGGTGTCTGCTAAGTCCTCAGCAAATGGCTGCTGAGCTGAGTCAGGTATCTGGGTCCTGAGGAGTACCCTGCTACCAAGGTGCCTTCACCTCACTTGTCGAAGGAGAACCACAACCAGACAGGAGCAGGAACAGGTCACCGCTGTTCCCCAGGGCTGGCAACGCTTTGTCTCACCTCCTGTGAACACATGGCCCTCTGCTCAGTCTCAGAATGTGTTTGTGCGCCACGGGGAGCCACCCTCAGCCAAGCAGGAGAGAAGCTTCCAGCCATACAGGGGCTTCTCCACAATTCAAAAGCCGCCCTGCACAGCCTGGGCCTTGGAACTGCCACAGTGCACCAGGAGGGTGAACATGCCAAGAAATGTGTGGTGGGGACCCACAGAGCCTCAGGCCTGCCTGGCTTCTGGGATGGAGGGGTGGCAGGGGGTCTCACCCCCAGCCAGGTCCATCTCGGGCGGGGGATTCAGGAGCTGGCGCTGCCTGTCAGCAACATTCCCTGGTTGTCCTGGCTGCCCCAGGTCTGAGGACATATGGCCTGCGAGCTGCCCAAAGGGCCCTTCCACAGACAGCCTCGCCCTGGCCTAGCTCCCACCCCAGCACTGCCCCCGGCTCCTCCTGCCTCCTTCCCACAATGGCAGAAATCCAGCCTCCCTGTAAAGAGGTGAGTTAATATGTCCATTAGGCTTGGGGATAAAGGAAACTCTCATTCACTGCCGTATAATTAGTTTAAATCACAATATCCTAATTAAAAACTACCTTAGGCTGGGCGAAGCAGCTTACGCCTGTAATCCCAAGACTTTGAAGGGCCAAGGTGGCCCGATCACTTGAAGTCAGGAGTTCAAGACCAGCCTGGGCAACATGGCGAAACCCTGTCTCTACTAAAAATACAAAAAATTAGCTGGGCATCGTGGCATGCACCTGTAGTCCCAGCTTCTAGGGAGGCTGAGGCACAAGAATCATGTGAACTTGGGAGGCAGAGGTTGCAGTGAGCTGAGATCACGCCACTGCACTTCAGCCTGGGTGACAGAGGGAGACTGTATTACAAAAGAAAAAAGAAAAGAAACTATTTTTATTTTTATTTACTTTTTTGAGACAAAATCTTGCACTTGTCGCCCAGGATGGAGTGCAGTGGCGCAATCTTGGCTCACTGCAACCTCCACCTCCTGGGTTCAAGCAATTCTCTTGCCTCAGCCTCCGAGTAGCTGGGACTACAGGTGCACGCCACCACGCTCGACTGATTTTTGTATTTTCAGTAGAGACACGGTTTTGCCATGTTGTTCATGCTGGTCTTAAACTCCTGACCTCAAGTGATCCACCTGCTTGGCCTTCCAAAGTGCCGGGATTACAGGTGTGAGCCACCACACCCAGCTGAAACTACTTTGGAAAGAGTAAAAAGCAGAATTTGCATTGCAGAAAATAAAAACAGATTATCTGGAAAAACGTATCCGGAAAGAGGATGTAACATGTATAGGTAGAAACAGTGCAAGACATGACAAAGAAGTGAAAGAAGGCAAAAATAATTCCAGTGGAGCACAGAGGGGCTAGAGGAGGGGTTGGAGGAACCAGGTTCGGAAACCTCAGCTATCGGGGAATGTCAGGGTCTGGTCCTGGAGAAAGGAGTCTGAGGAGGAAACTGCACTCTGCACACCAAAGCCTCTGCAGGCTCAACGAGGCCATCAGCAAAACAAGTTCTCACAAAATGTTTAAACTGAAAAGAATACTGCAAGCAACCACGCCAGGAAGGAGTAGGTCAGATTTTAAAAATATACATAAATCACAACCCCTTCTGCCTTCCCTGATGACATCCCAAACACCCGGAGACAATGGAACAACAGCTACACGAACTTCACAGAACAAAGTTGCTCCTTGGAGATTTATTATCTTGCCAAGCTGTCACTCATGTTGCAAAGACGACAGAGAGCTCCTTAGAAATTGTTAAATCCTGAGAATGTATTAATCACATGGCTTATTTCTAGGACCCACTTGAAATAATCGCCTGAATTTAAAAGGTAACATGTAAAAGGGAATGATGCTAAAAATAAGACATGCTTGAATTAACAACCTATTTGCAAAGATAAGTAAACAAGAGCCCTATCAGAGCGAGGTTTATTACTGATGAAAGTATGCAAATAGTGCAACTGTCAGAAAAACAGCATAAAAATTAAAAACCAAATTACATAGAAGACAGAAAGGACAAAGTAGGTTTTAGAACATTAATTGCAATCAATGAGAAGGAAGAAGTGGGGGAGGCGAGAGAAGAATGGAGGGGGGGGAAGAGAGAGAGCGAGAGGAAGAGGAAGCCCAAAACCCAGAGATTTCTGTTCTCTCACACAGGGGAGGCCAAAGTGTGTGGTTGGACAATGTAAGGTAATAAATACAAGATAAGAACATCTGTTTGCTTCACATTTCATGGCTGGTTGAATGAAAAATAGCTTGCCAACATTTCAATAATAATAAAAGAGAAAACACAGGCTGGGCACGGTGGCTCACACCTGTAATCCCAACAGTCTGAGAGGCCAACATGGAAGGATTGCTTGAGCCCAGGAGTTCAAGACCAGACTGGGCAACATAGTGAGACCCCACCTCTACAAAAAATAGAAACAATTTGCGAGATGAGGTGGTGCATGCCTGTAGTTGCAGTTACTTGGGAGGCTGAGGTGGGAGGATCACTTGGACCCAGGAGGTTAAGGCTGCAGCAAACCATGATCGCACCACTGCACTCCAGCCTGGGTGACAGAGCGAGACTCCATTTCAAAACAAAACAAAACAAAACAACATCAAAAAAAAAAAAAAAGGATGACAGCAATCGTGAGCATGTGTTTCTGAGGTTTCCACTAAGACTCTTGGATCTGTAAACAAGAAGCCTCACCACAGGCTTCTTGCAAATACTTCGCCAAATCATGGAAGCCAATTCTATTCCACACCTTTGTTACCAGCTGAATTCTGCACTTCACCAGTGACTGGACCCTTGCTGAACAAGGAGGCCAAAGGCCTCTCTCTTGCAGGAAAAGGAACAATGTGAATAACGCACTGAAGAAAGAATCTTGGGCGGGTTCGAGGAAACAGGAGGAAGACAGATGAAAATGGGCCCAGTGTTCTCACTGCTGTGGAGGAGGCCACAGTTCCTCCTGTGACACTTGCAGTGACTGCAGAGCATGCTAATAAAGCCAGAGAAAAAGCCCAGCCCTCTCTGCATGTTGAGCAGGGAAGGCAGACACGGGACCACCTGTGGCCTCATTCTCACCTCCCCTCGCTCATGGCCTGTCTGGGCCTCAGGCTCTGTCCTGTCCCATGTCATCTGCTCTTTCAGTCTCCCTCTTTCCTGGCCTGAAGTGTAGCTGGTTTTCCCATTCCTGGGCTGGAGGCTGAGGCCCAGGCAGTGCCTGTGGTTGCATGCTGGGCTCTGGGGTCCGCCAGGACTGATGGACACCCTGTGATAGCTAAGAGTGCCACACGGAGCATCTGGTGAGCCGCAGGCATGTAAAAGAGGGACCCACTGAGGCTGGGGCAGGTGACCCCACCATCCCCACGGACAGCACACCACACCCCCAGGACATTTAAAGGCCTGGCCCCTCTGCTGTCCAAAAGTCTAAGAGGCTGGGTGCAGTGGCTCACACCTGCAACCCCAGCACTTTGAGAGGCCAAAGCGGGAGGATCACTTGAGCCCAGGAGTTCCAGACCAGTCTGGGCAATACAGAAAGTCTGCCCCATCTCTACACAAAATTTAAAAAGTTAGCCAGGAGTGGTGGTGTGTGCCTGTAGTCGTAGCTACTTGGGAGGCTGAGTCAGGAGGATTGCTTGAGTCCAGGAAGTCAAGGCTGCAGTGAGCTAAGATCATGCAACTGCATTCCAGTCCAGGCGGCAGAGGGAAACCCTGCCTTAAAAATGAAACAAAACAAAACAAAAAAAGTCTAAGAAAATACTAAGACCTGTTTCCCTGAGTAAGTGTGACCCTAGGGCAGGCGTTCTTATCCCTCCTTATGGACAAGGGCGCTTGCTGAGGTGATGGGGAGGCCCCCGAGGCAGCAGTGCAGAGTGGGGAATGGGTCCAGGGGTCTGCTGGGGACTGCTTGGCCTCCTCCACTCAGGGTCCTCCCTGGGCCTGGCTTCCTTGCCTCCCTCCCCTTCTCCTGCTGTGGTGGCCCCAGGCCAGGAAGGAATCTGGGCGCCTCTGCTGATGCTGGGAGGAAGCGAGAGTTTTCTAAATCCATCCCTGGCTCCATGTGCAGCCAGGTCTGGCACCAGACACAGCCTGGGAGCTGCCAAGCCAGGCTCCCCACAGAGCAGCCACAGCGGGCGGGCAGACAGGCACAATGCCTCCTCTGAGAACAGGCCTGGGCAGCTCCCGGGCTCCGGGGCTGCCAGATGAAGTGCAGTTTTACAATGCAGTGGGCGTCCCAGGCAAAGTCACAGACTGTCCTATGCTGGCTGCATCTGGGCCTGAGCAGGGGGTGCATTGCGTCCCAGGGTC
>NW_012122043.1:4231534-4242105 GCF_000951035.1 Colobus angolensis palliatus
AAAAAAAAAAAAAAAAAAAGAGAATACAATGAAAAAAACTAACATATCAAAATCTATAGAAAGTGATGAATGAGGAAGGTCCTTAGAGAAAAACATCACAGCCTTGAATGCCTTTATTATGTTCAAGAAAAGTGAGAAAAATGATGAACTAAGGATTTAAATCATATCTTAGGAAAGAAGCAATTTAAAAAAAGGGAAAAGGGGGCAAGTGAATGATAAAAGTTAAAGAAAAAAATTGAGAAAAGACAAGGCGATGCAAAATGTAGCCTATTTTCTAACGACTACAAAAAGGGGCACGTTTGGTTAATTAAGAAGTGGGTCTCCTCGATTCCTTTTGCTGAATGAAATAGCACGTAAACAAAGAAAAAAAGGGGAAAGAAGAAAAACAGAAAAAAACAAAAATGAAGGCATAAACTTGAATCTAAGGGATATTAAACATGTAAAGAAATACTACACATCATGTTTCAGTGAACTGAGAAAGCTGAAGGACACAGGCCAAATAAACACAGATGAAGATAACCGTTAAAACAAGAGCTAGAAAGGCAAAATAAATCAACAGTGGAGGAAGTAACTGGAGAAGGAAATCCCCCAAATTACTGAGGTTTGATGGTCTTAGTGATGAATTCATTCAAACTTCTAAGGAATAAGTAATTCTCATGTCACAAATTATTTCTGGCTGGGTGTGGTGGCTCACGCCTGTAATCTCAGCACTTTGGGAGGCCAAGGTGGGTGCATCACTTGAGCCCAGGGGTTTGAGACCAGCCTGAGCAACACAGTGAAACCCCATTTCTACCAAAAATACAAAAACTAGCCGGGTGTGGTGGTGCACGCCTGTAGTCCCAGCTACTCAGGAGGCTGAGGCAGGAGGATCACTTGAACCCAGGAGGCAGAGGTTGCAGTGAGCCAAGATCACACCAATGGACTCCAGCCTGGGTGACAGAGTGAGACCATGTCTCAAAAAAAAAAAAACAATTATTTCCCACCCTTGATTCTAATGGTCAGCTAGCATATCTATTCCATTAGGCTAACATGATCCTAACCCTAAAACCTGATTAAGGAAACACAAAGAGGAGAATCTGCAGCTTCCTTATTCATCACTTTCTATACCCATTTTACTGTAGAGGCCACAGAGGCTCACAGCGCTGAAGTAGGGATGCAGCCAGCGGGGTTCCTGCAGGCGGGCCCCACTTGGCACTGCATGCCTGGTCCCCACAGTCCATGGTAGCTTGCCTACTATTTGCTAAAAAGCAGTATCAGGTAACAACCCATCAAACTGTAATCCCAGCACTTTGGGAGGCTGAGGCAGGAGGATCGCTTTAGCCCAGAATTCGAGATCAGCCTGGGTAACATAGGGAGACCTCGTCTCTACAAAAAAAAATTAGCTGGGTGTCGTGGCACATGCCTGTAGTTCCAGCTATTTGGGAGGCTGAGGTGGGAGGATTGCTTGAGCCCAAGAGGTCGAGGCTGCAATGACTTTTTATGGAGTTTAGCAACATGATTCTTAAGTTCTTTTGGAAAAATAGGCAGAAAACATATCAAAGCATGCAAAACATAATGTAAAATATGATGAAAATGAAACACGGTAGGAGAGGCCTTCTAAATTGTAGGAAATATTGTAAAGTTGTGGTAATTTAAATGGCGTAGTACGACCCCAAAATGTAAGTAAAATTTATTTCAAATAGACTCTAATGCACATAGGAAGGTATTATGTGTTAAATTAAGCAACACAAAACAATGGAGGTTGGCAACATTATTTAACAAATTCTGTTAGGATAATTGAGGTGGGAAGGAAATTCATTTCTGTCCGTCCACTGTGTTAAGAAGATAAATATCATTTCAAAACACAGAACAACTACAAAATCACAGAACATAATCTTGTGGCCATATGACTCTCACAACTGAGACAATGGAGTCTGCAGACAGTCACGGTTATGCAGAGATCACACGGCCACTGAGCCACTGACTGATGAGGGGGTGAATCGGAGCATCCATGTGTTCACAGATTAGCTAATTAACTACAATGTGGAAAATGAACATCAAAAGAAACACAAACGAAACAAGAAAATATTTAGCGCACAATGGCAAACAGTTAATATATATATTCTTCAAGAATCTGTGGCCAGGCAAAGTGGCTCATGCCTGTAAACTTGGAAGGCTGAGGTGGATGGATCACTTGAGGTCAGGAGTTTGAGACCAGCCTGGCCAACATGGTGAAACCCCGTCTCTACCAAAAATACAAAAAATTAGTTGGGCGTGGTGGCGGGTACCTGTATTTCCAGCTACTCAGGAGGCTGAGGTAGGAGAATCACTTGAACCTGGGAGGCAGGGGTTGCAGTGAGCCAAGATTGTGCCACTGCATTCCAGCCTGGGCAAGAGAGGGAGACTCCATCTCAAAAAAAAAAAAAAAAGAATAAAGAATTTGTAAAAGAAGATTAAAAATACCTCCAATGGGCATATGGGAAATCTCTGTACTTTCCTCTCAATTTTGCTGTGAACCTAAAACTGCTCTAAAAAATAAAGTCTTAAAAAAAGGAAAAAAGCACAATGACTCACAGGACAAATAGGAAAGGTCATGGTGACATAACTTGCACTTGAGAAAAAAAGAATTCCAAATAACTGTCAGAGATTAGTTCAACTTTCCTAATTGCCAAAGACATGCAAATTAAAACCAAAGAGGAAATCTCCTTTTGACCTGCAAAAACAAAATCTCTACAAACTCAATACTCATGAACCTATGAGGAAATAGGCATTTTCATATGTTGCTGATAGAATTATAAACTAGTAAAATTCTTTAGAGGAACAAATGGCAAAAATCTATCAAGAACCACAGAACGGGTTCTTGAGCCGGGCACGGTGGCTCACACCTGTAATCCCAGCATTTTGAGAGGCAGAGGTGGGTGGATCACCCGAGATCAGGAGTTTGAGGCCAGCCTGGCCAACACAGTGAAATCTTGTCTCTACTAAAAATACAAAAAATTAGCCAGGCGTGGTGGCGGGCACCTGTAATCCCAGCTACTCGGGAGGCTGAGGCAGGAGAATCGCTTGAACCCAGGAGGCGGAGGTTTCAGTGAGCCGAGATTGTGCCACTGCACTCCAGCCTGGGTGACAGAGTGAGACTCCATCTCAAAAAAACCCCCCAAAACCACAGAATGTTCATGGTACATGCTACAGTAAGCCCACTTACATGAATTACTTCTCCCAGGAATGTTTAACAACAAAATTACTTTAAAAAAAAAAAAAAGGATATATGTACACAAGGTCTTATAGTGTTGTCATTTATTTATTTCAGACAGAGTCTCACTCTGTCACCTGGGCTGGAATGCAGGACCACGGCTTCCCGCAGCCTCTACCTCCTGGGCTGAGGCGATCCTCCCACTTCAGCCTCCTCAGTAGCTAGGACTGCAGGTGCACCCACTACACTCAGCTAATTTTTACATTTTCTGTAGCTTCATGGTTTTTGCTGGTCTCGAACTCCTGGGCTCAAGTGATCCACATACCTTGGCCTCCCAAAGTGCTGGGATTGCAGGTGTGAGCCACTGCGCCTGGCTGCATAGTTTCTAATAGCAAGACCCAGGAAATGGCTTTAACTCGAGCAGGAGTAGGGAACCACAGCGGGCCGGTGTGGCCGGCCCTGGAGGGAGGCGGCCTCCACTGCCTGGGCACTGAGGGTAAACTCAGTCTCTTTTTCAGAAAGTGCATGCTCCATTTTTTGATTGAGACAAGAAGCTGAAGCAAGAGTGGACTCAGACCCAAGGCCTGTCCCAGGACGCAGCCCAAAGGGCACCCTGTGCTTAGGTCCCACAAGACACTCAGTGTCCTCAAATTATGCACCGGGAAGGCTGCGAGGTGCCACTGCTTCCTGGAGGCCCTCCCACAGGGGACCCAGAATGTTGTTGGCCCTGCCGGTGCCTGGGAGATGTCTACCATCTGCTACCATCTGAGTGATGAATGGATAGATCCTGGGAGGTGCCATGGCCCAGCCTGGGGGCTGGAGTGAAGGTCAGCATTAGGAAGGGGCATCTGCTCCATCCTCCACCCGCCACCCTCCCCACACAGGACCAGAGGTGTTGCACACAAGGGCACATCTTCATCCTCTCTCCCCCACCGCCGCCCCTTCCCCGTAGGCAGCCCAGGAGGCCGCCTTCGGGGCTCAGTGAAGCCCCGTGTGCACGAGCTGGCCTGTGTCCCAGGACAGCCAAGTCCCGTTTGCACAGCCTGGATGGTTCTAGGGCTTTCTGGGGGCATGGCTACCGCAGTCGAGTGTCCACAAGGGAGGCGGGGGTGGATGCTGAGCTGCAACGAGCCCCCACCACCAGACACATTCCACCTGCCCACCCTTTCACTCACTGCCGGGATCTGCTTAGCGTCACCCCATGTCTGACCTTTCATGTTGACGCACAGGCCTGATTTCATCCCCAAACTCAGGAGGATGTGAAACCAGGCAGTTCATCACCTGATGGCAAAGATGCCATGGTGGGCTCAGTGCCACACTCAGCACTAAGTCACCACAGGGTCTGGAGAAGGTCTCTCCATCTGTGCCTCCCCCCAGGGCCAGAGACTTCAGATAAAAAGGTGCTGAGGACGACACAGTGGTCCCTGGGTGTGGAGGGGTGAGGCCCGCAGTCGCCCGCCGCAGCCCCAGCCTCCAAGCTCCCCCAGCATGAGGGCTCCTCTGCTGTGGGTCCTCACAGATGCATTTCTCCCAGAGCTTTCCGAGAAGGGAAACGGGGCTCCTCCTCCCCATCCCAGAGCCCCCCAGCCCAGCAGGCAGGTGTCATCAGATCCTCTGGGGATCCTCCTCAGAACCTGCCACGGAGCACACATGTTAAGTGAGGCGACCCTGACCTGAACACATTCCAGGGGCGGCTGCCAAGGACTCTGAGCCCTGGTTTATTTCCCCAGTGCTGAAAACCAGCAGAAGGCGCTCCCTGTACAACCGCAGCCACTCGCGCCAGGGAGACTCGAGGAAGGTGGAATGCCACCCTCGAGGGGTGATCTGGGCAGGGCTGGCCTATCCCCAGCCACTGCCCTGCCCTGCCCAGCTCTGGACAGCGGTGTCTACAGCCCTTCCCCGCGGGGACCGGGCACCCCAGCTGATGCCTGCGCAGGCCTCAGGAGTGGCGTCCTCAGGGGAGCCAGACTGTGCGAGCTGGATGGCTTTCCTGGCACAGCCACCTCCGTCTCTCCTCCTCCGCCCCCTTCTCCCCTGTAAGCCACAGCCTGGAGTCTTCGAGGACCCGGCTCCCAGGGGCTCTTCCTGCTCCTCCACCTCCCACTGGGCTGGCTGTCAGCGCTGAAGGCCCCGGGAGGTCAGGGGTCAGCAGCCGGGTTTCTGTGTCCCTGGGGTGTGCTCTGGAGATGCCTGGAAAGATTCTCCCACCCAGGGGGCGCAGAGGGTGGGGGAACAGGCATCCGGCCAGGGCTTTCCTCACAAGAACTGGCTTCCCGCCCAGTGCAGACCACACAGAGAGGGGCATGGCAGGAGAGATGGTGTGGCGGTGGGCAGGGAGGGTGGTGGGCAGGAAAGGCAGCCTCGGCCGGGGCAGTGCTCACTTTTGGATCCTCTGAGACCTGGCTGTGCTGGGCACTGCCATTTGTCCTGTCCGCGCCTGCGGGCCTTTCGTGGAGCCCACGCTATTCCATCAGCACACACAGGGACAACAGCACCACAGCCACCAGCAGAGCACAGAGGGGCCCTAGTGCTCGTGGGCACGTGGCAAGTTCCAGGGCGGACACCTCCATGAACAAACCCACGAGGGCACCGAGGCAGCCCCAGATGCTGTGCTGGGAGCTCCTGATGCGCAAGACAGGCCTCAGGGAGGTGGGGGGGCTCCAGTGCCAGGCCGGGCAGGGGCAGGCGGCGGGCAGGACTCTGTGAACAGCCCATCCCGAGACCTCGCGGGGTATCGAGCTCAGCAGGAATCCAGAAGGACGCCACTCCCTCGGTCCAGAGAGCCCTCGTGATTTCAGAAGAAGCCTGCCTCTCAGTTCCTGCTGAAATTCAAAACACAAGCAGCTGTTCCCATGTTGCTGCTGAGTTCTGAAGAATTTCCTGACTTGACTCTTTTAGCAGGAGACACAAAGGCAGCAGCAGGAGGGAGATGCAGCAGGCTGGGAAGAACCCCGAGGTGTTGGTGTACCCTGCCCAAGTCAACAGCGTGTGGACCCAGAATGTCATGCCTGGCGCTGGCCATGCTGAGCCGCAGTACCACAGCAGGCACTGCAGACATTTGTCTCCCGTCCCGCAATTACCACGCCGGGCTGCAGCCCCACTCCCAGGGGCCTGGAGCCCCATCCTCTGGGCAGCTCCTGGGGCTGGGGGAGGGCCCATCATTGCCCAGCACGGGGTCAGCAGGGCAGGGCAGGATCCACAGTGGCAGCCTCAGGTAACTGAAGCTGAGGTGACCTGAGGCTGCCATGGTCAGTATTTACAGAACTGGAAGCTTTAGGGCAGAGGGATGGGGGCATCCCAGCTGGTATGGAAGTGAAGTCTGGTTCTCTGGGGCCCAGTGACCTCGGATGTCTAGCAGGGCAGGCAGGCTGTGGCCCCATCCCTCTGGCATCTTCCCCCAGGACACCTTTCCCCTGCCTAAGATGGCACTCGACCCTGAAGCTGTATCGGGTGGGGTGGGATAGGCGTGGCCACTTCCCTCTTAAATCAACCGAGCATTTCTTGTTTGGGTGAGGAAATCTGATGTGAGGCTTCTTAAAACCCATGTTTTATAGCTGAGTCCAGCACATTCCAGATTCTTCTCTTCTCTGTTCTGCCTTCTCTCTCCCTCCCCTACACCCACCGGAAGGTCTCTGGAAATGAGAGTTCCCGATGACACATTTGTCATGTTTTCTATACCTCCTCAAATTAGATTGCAGCCCCAGTTAATACATTAAATCACATTATGCCTCCATCAGCAAACCAAGGCTGCAGCTTAATAAGATGGCAACCCCTGGTAAATGACACACCAACCAGCTTGCAGGGGAGCCTGGCCCCGCTGAGCTTCTTCGGCCACTTTTCAGGGACCTGTTCCATGCAGCTGAGTGGAAGGCACCCCACACATGTTAGAGAGGGCTCAGGAATCACCCCCAAGCCTTGCTCACAACAAACAACCTGACAAAATCCACCAACCAGGTAATAAAGCAACAGGATGAGCAGAGGAGCGGGGTCACGGTCAGGGCAAGGGCTGTCAGAGCCCAGCAAGCACCTGCGTGCAGACCCACGCCGGGCACCTAAGGTCCAAGGCAAGTGCGGTGGCTATAAACCCTAAATGAGAAAAAAAAACAAAAAAGCAGACCCACAGCCGGGGCAGGGACCCAAGAATGACTCTGTGCAGAGGAGTCTCTCTTTTTTTTTTTAAATTATACTTTCAGTTCTAGGGTACATGTGCACAACGTGCAGGTTTGTTACATATGTATACATGTGCCATGTTGGTATGCTGCACCCATCAACTCGTCATTTACATTAGGTATTTCTCCTAATGCTATCCCTCCCCCCTCCCCCTACCCCACAACAGGCCCTGGTCTGGTTCTATCACCCAGGCTGGAGTGCAGTGGTGCCATCGTGGCTCACGGCAGCCTTGACCTCCCAGGCTTGAGTGATCCTCCTGCCTCAGCCTCCCAGGCAGCTGGGCCTACAGGTGTGCAACAAGATGTACAACTAATTTTTACTTTTTTTATAGAGATGGAGTCTCACTTTGTTGTCCAGGCTGTTCCCAAACTCCTGGGCTCAACTAATTCTCCTGCCTTGGCCTCCCAAAGTATTGGGATTATAGGCAAGAGCCACTGCATCAGGCCATGAGGAGTCTTCCATTCACTTGTTACTTCTATTCAATGTCCCGAGTAAAGCAGGGGTCACAGGCGCCCTCCTTCCCATCTGCTTTGATAGAGGAGGCAAGCATGCCAGGCCGGCACCAGGAGCTGGAACGAGCAGGTCTCAGTCCCCACTTACTCCTGTGTGTGTATCCCACAAAAGGCTGGCCGGCCGCATTTGTCTGTGTCACTCATGGGAAGGTGAGTCCCCTTTGACACACAGCTGTTGTTAAATGAGATCTCTGATTTCAGAAGAGTCTGGAAGCTTCCCTCTGCCATATACCAAGATACCTGCAGGCCCAGCCCAGGGCCCCGGGACAGCTGTGACTTTGGGCAGCAGGCATGTGGCGGCTCTGGCCTGCGGCTCCTGCCTTCAGAGTCCCCTGCCCTCCATGTCAGCCTGGTTTTGGATACCAGATCCCAATCATTGCCTGGTTTTGCTTGCTTGCCTTCTGCCCCAGCTGCCAAGCCTCAACTGCACTTGGCTTAGAGAAGGGCCTTTCCCAGAGCCTACGTCCTCCATCAGGTCACCTGCCTGGCTCACAGTCCTTGAGACCAGCTGGGACCCTGCTCGGTCGGGAGCAGCCCCTGAGAGCAGCCGGCTGTCCGGCTGTCTGCCGGTCGGCCTCGCTTTGGGGTCCCGCTCATCCAGCAGACACAGTGCCACCTGCCCACACCTGGTGGTGATGGCCCACAGCTGGTGATGACCTGCCTGCAGGCAGCCTAGCGCCTCTCACCCTGTTTGTGCCTTTCTGTTCTCTCCAGGGCCCTCTTCTGCTCCACCAATCACTTGGACAAACGTGCCCACCCTAGAACCCCAGACCCTCACTGCTACAGGAGACTCCTGGAAGGCTGCCCTTGGCCCACTGCCAGGCTTGACAGCGTCTCAATGTGACGGACCGCACCAGGTTGGTGGGGACGTTGCCAGGGTGGAGGCAGCACCTGAAGGCTGGTATCCCCATCTCAGGAGGCCACAGTTATATGGAGGCAGGGCATCCCTCCACCTCCGCTGGGAACCAGGAGGGAGCCATGGGTACCAGCTGTGCGAGCCCAGGCAGGTGAAGCAGCAATCACCACAGCTCCACCTCCGCCAGGCTGCTGCTGACCTGAATAAGTCAATGTAAGTTACGTGCTCGACACGAAGCCCGGCACGTGGTAATAAACGCCAGCTACAGTAAACGCGTTTCTTGGAATAAGTTAAGGGATAATTAGGTAAGCATTCAGTAGGCGGTGAGGACTCATTGATAGTTTGGAGAATAAATCAATATGAGATCCAGGTGAGATGAGGAAGGTTTGGGAAAGGGACGATTTAAGAAGGCACGGGCCAAGTGCACAGGGAAACTTAGTGCATGACGAAGGTGTCATCTCAGGTCACCGGGAGCAGTGATGGACATTTGCATAAATGGGACAAGTGGGTAGCCCATCCAGAAAAAGATAACATTTGAATCATAGTTCACACCATACATAAGAATAAACTGGAATAAACTCCGATGGGCCAAGGATTTGGATGGAACCAGTGGGATCACACATGATAGAGAAAACCTGGCCAAGCCCTCGTTTCCCTTAATGTGGGACGGAAGGGGCTTTCCGTTATGACTCCACTCCAGAGGTGATCAAAGAGGGATGGTTTTGACGACATTAAAAAAATTGTGTGGCAACAAAAACACCAAAAATCAAAGTTGAAAGACAACCAACAAACTAGGAGAGAAGATCTACTGTACATGAGAGACAGAGGCCTAACCTCTCATCTCACATCCAAAGAACTCTTCAAAAAGGACCTGATAGAAAATAGGAAAAGACACAATTTGCCAAAAAGATAAAAGAACGACCTGTAAACAGACGAAAGATGTTCAGATTCGCTCCTAAGTACAGAAATGCAAATTCACATGCTGCTGAGACATCGTTTCTCACTTATCAGACAGCGACACTTCTACTGTATGACAACACAGTCTGTCGGTGGGTCTGGGGAAACGGGCACCCCACACGCTGCTGGTGGGAACGCAAACTGGCATAAGCCTTCTGGAGGGACGTTGCAAAACCTAACACGTTCCTCCTGCTCTTACCTCTGGTCCTGCGACTTCACTTCCGGGTATCTATTCTGAACAGTCAGCTCCAGTGCTGGGAAAACACGGATGCACGAGGCCACTCACGTTGAAGCTGAAATGGGAAAATACTGGCCACAACCTAAGTGCCTCCGCTCGCTTGGCTTCTGCCCCGGCTGAAAGGAAAATGGCTGAAAAACTCTGCACGGCGGAGTACTATACAGCTGTAAAAATGGAGGAGGAGGCTCCCTCTGCACTGACAAGGAGAGATTTCCAGATTATGCTGTTAAGTGAAGAAAAACCAAAGTACAAAGGAGTGTCATTAGTGTACAACCCTTTATACAAGAAAGAAGGGGATATAAGAAAAAAATGCAGGCATCTGCTCATTTGCGCAAAAGATATACAGGAAAGAAAGACCAGAAACCGATGAGATAAGTTGCCCACAGGAATTGGGTGGGAACAGAGTGAAAGGAATGAGAGAAATGGGAAGGGGCAGTAGGAGGAGGGACAGTGCCAGTTGTCCGAACACACCTTTGCACAGAGAGCTCTGCCCCTGGAACCAGTGTGATGATTAGCTTTATGTGCCAGCTTGGCCAGAGTACAGTACCCAGTGACTCAGTCAAACACTCATCTAGATGTCACTGTGGGAGTATCTGGGAGACGTGGTTAACATCTATCATCAGCTGTCTTTAAGGGGATAATCCTTGATGCTGGGAGTGGGGCCTC
>NW_012122043.1:4243781-4259015 GCF_000951035.1 Colobus angolensis palliatus
AAAGAAAGAAAGAAAGAAAGAAAGAAAATTCCTCTAGTTCCAGCTATTGCCACTCGGCTCCTCCGAGGATGGCGAACTCTCTCTGGCCTCAGTGCTAATTATTCCTCTTTGCGCTCTGGCACTGTCGGAAGCCATTTGTGGTGGCTTCCATTTCTAAGGACACCCCGCCATGGCTGCTTGTAGAACATTGCGTGCGTTACCCTGCTGTCTTCTGCCAGGCCTCTGGTTCACAATCAATCTATACAAATCAACCGTCACTTCCACAAAGCAGGCCGGGGAGAGTGCTTTTCTCCAGGGGCCCCCCACTGTGCCTTCCCTGGATAGTAATAACATGCAATCTTAATTTAAATACAAATGACTCAGCTGTGGCAGAAAGCCAATTAGTCTAAAGAACAGGCTGTTCTGATTTTTAACAACCTCTCCCTGCTCAACTCATTTTTCAGCTTAGAAAAGGAGACCCTGAAATCTTGGAGAAGCCTTGAGTGCAGTAGAGTGAGGAGACCCTGCTGAGGGCACAGGGGGGCCCCCAAGACCCCAGAGGGTTCACTGTGTTTCCTCAGAGGCCTTTGAGGCTGGAGCCACGACTTTGGCCTTTCCCACCCGACCCGGGGCAGAGGGTGTGGAGCTTCCGCTGTTTAAATCCCAGGATGCACACCTGCATACACCCCATGCCTTCCTCCTTTTTAAAAAGTTTGGGCTCCCAAGGTAGAGAGTTGCCTCAACAACAGTGCGTTGAGCATGGACTCTGCTGGGACCGAAGGAGTCCCCCGGGGTGGACGAAGCGGGCAGAGAGCACGCAGCCGACGGGAGAAAACAGAGGCCACTCATCTGCCAGCCTCAGTAAGGGAGAAGAGGGCAGGCTGTGGCCAGCGGGGCTCTGAGGGTACAGGAAGGCCCAAACCCAGGCCCAGAGGGGGAGCTACCCAGCCATGGGCTTTCTCCCTGTGCTCGCACCAGCCGGCAGCCCACAGGCGAGGGGTGATGAGCCCAACCAGGGATCTTCGATCCCACAGACATGTGCCAGGTGTGTCCTGGACCCTCAGGGGACACCACAGCCACATGCACTCTTGGTGTGGGACCTTGGTGCAAACTTTCCTCCGTGAAGACCCTCCCCAGAGTCTCCTCCCTGCCCCTGGCCCTCGCTACCGGTCCCCAGGGCTCCCTTTCTCTCAGGCACTGGGGAAAGCGCTTGTCATCAGTGGGGCACCAGGACTTGCCCTGCGCTGTGAACCGACAGACGGATCTCTATGTGAAGGTCGTGTGGCAGGGAGGCGGTGGCCGTCAGCTCCATGCACCCCCTGTGGACCCCACTACTCACCCACTGCAGCCCCAGGACACCCCAGCACCTCCCACAGAGGCAGAAACAAGGACTCGAAAGTCGATCGCGGACATGCCAAGTTCTGATCCCTGCTCTGGAGGCAGAGGAGCCTGGGCCTGCTGGGGAGAACCCCCAGGCTTGCTGATGGGGGCCCAGTACCCAGAAGCCTGAGGGAGGCAATGAGGGAGTCCCTCAAGTGGGAAGAAGGGCCCTTGGGCAGGAGGACCGGGCCAGGCGGGGAAGGGTTTGGCTGAAGTCGTCCTGCTGGGGGCTGTGGGTAGTGACAGCCTGCTCCATTACCAGAAGCTCTTAGCCCTGGACAGGGTGGGGCCGGGAAGGACAGCTTTGGCCTGACCACGGGGATGGAGGGAACCAGCAGGGATGTCCCTGAAGCCACGCTCCAGTCAGAGACCTGGCCACCTGGGCACGAGACCCTACTGTCAGTCATTCCCCAGGCGCCTGCCGTTGGAGTGGCCATGGGCATCTCTGGCTAGACATGACCCAGTGTGAACCCTCCGCGTCCCCTGCCTTAGGGCTCCACCATCCACCCAGAGGAGATTATTGAGGCCGCGGCCTCCTCCCACCGCCACTCTTCACGTCCACCTGCCACCGGCCCCCTCCTGTCTTCATCCCGGCGCGCCCCGGGGAAGAACCCTTCTAGGGTCTAGAGAGGATCCTCCATGGCCCCCATGTGGCCCGCCCCTCCCCGCTTGCCCCCCTCCCTCCCCAACCGTGTCCTGCCCACCAGCGGCCATGGGACTCACCCGATGGTCCTGCCCCAGTCACACCACAGCGTCTCCCCGACGGCCTCCATGTCCACCTGGAACTGGGTGAGGCAGAGCTCCTGGAGGAGGGCACCGTAGTTAGCCTCCTGGCAGGCAGTGGCCATGAAGAGGTGATGGGCTGCAACAGACATGACCATGAAGGGGTGATGGGCTGCAGCAGAGGCCTAGGGGCATCACCGCCGGCCCATCCGCTCCCCACAGCCCAGGCTCCATGAGAATGGGGCCTCTGAGAGATCTCTGGAGAGAGCAACTGTGGCTCCAAGCAGACACTCTTCATCAATCGTTCTGTGACCTGGCAAAGGCCCTCCCTGCCTGCTAAAGGTGGCTTGGCCCTCAGTGCCCCTGCCAGCTTGGGCCAGGGCACTTCCCATCCCACAATGCCACTGGGCTGCCCCAGGCATGGGCGGCATGAGAGGGGCCTGGCTGTCCCTGTTCCGCTGGTACCTGGGCATGGGCTGGGCTGTTCTGTGCCCCCCCAGCCCAGGAGCTGCAGGCACATCTCCTGTCTGAGTATCTGTGGGCTACGAACCAAGCTGACAAACGGAATCACGAACTGTGCTCCCTCCTCCTGCCTCCAGCCATACACCAGAGCAAAAGTGACCTGCCCAGCGGTGCCCCACACAGAATCAGAATTCACTCATTTACCCCGTAGCTTGCTACCGGCTGGGGGTGGGCGGGGAGAGCAAGGACGTTGGTCCCCCACCCACCAGGCCTCTTCTTCCTCCTCAGGCTGAGCCCAGCTTTCTTGGCCCATCTGTAGGGCAGCTGGGGGCAGGGGATTTGCATTCCCTGTTTAGAGCTTGGCTCCTGGCCCTCCCACCGTCCCCAGGTCCCCCTCCTTTTCCCCCCAGGCCATGCTGCATATCCTCTGCCCAGGGTGACCCCCAGCCCCACCCCTACTGGCCTGGCCCTTCCGAATTCCTGGAAGGAGCTTGGTGCTGGGAGGCCAGGGCTGCCCTGGGAGATGCTGGGGGCACCCAGCCCCTGCAGCCCGCTGCCTGGCCCCACCCTGGGCCTCATGAGTGAGGACACCAAGCTGCCCCTTGCAGCCTCGGGTCCAGGGAGCCCACCCAAGGAGAGGTGGCCGCCCTTGGGCAGGCAGATTGGGGGGGGGCTCTGCAGTACCAGTCTCTGGCATGTGGCCCAGGGAGGAGTGTGAGCTCGAGAGGTCCCTTGGACCGCGGAGTAGAATGCAGAGGAGCTGGAGCTGCCCTGATGCGCCGGACGCCCCGGAGCTCTTCACCGGCAGCCACCTCAGAGTGGATCTGGCCGCGATTGGCAGTTTACAGATGCGGGAACTGAGGCTTTGGGGTTCAGAACCGGGCCCCAGGTCCCATGGCCGGAAGTGGTGTGGATCAGAGAGCAGACCAAGTAGTCTGGGCACCAGGTGGGAGGCGGGAAGCACAGGGAAGGGCCTGATGTCCCTGGAGGTGCACCTGAGGGAGGGCGAGCAGGTGGCCATGCAGGGGTGTGGTGGGGTGGGGGTGCTGTTGTAGAGCACCACTCCAGGCCCAGTGGCTGGTGTCAGGGTGAACAGATCCCACACACTGCACACCTGGGCACTGGCCTGGCCCACAGCTGCTAGAGAGAGCAGAGTGCTGACCAGGGAGGCTGAGCCCTGGCCTGGGCCGAGGCCATGAGTGGGTCCCAAAGAGCCAGGTGTGTTGGATCAGGAACGTTTAGCCCAGGAAGCCAGGGAGGAATGTGGGTGCGGTTGGCCTGCATGGAAGGCTGGGATTGGAAAAAGCCCCTTGGAGGAGCTCAGGACAGGACCTGCTGGCAAGCGAGACAGAGTCCCCCTGCCCCCCACTCCAGCGGGTCACCCAGCCTCAACCCCTGGCGTGAGCGCCCAGCACTGGAGTTTGTGGCCACAGAGGGAGCCGCACCTGCCCCTGCGAAAGCTGAGGGCAGAACAGTCTCCCTCCGGTGCCCCAGGGACCCCTCAGGAGTCTCTGTACCCACCTGAGGCCATGCTGTTTCCTGACAGCACAGGTGTCCCCACCGTGTCCATACCAGCACCGTGAGTGCACCCTGGGGCCGGCTGGTCCCACTGTGGAGGCACCCCCACCCTGGGGGCTTCTTTCACCCACAGTCAGGGCAGCCTTGGGGAAAGGGCTATTTCTGACACCTGCCCCATCACAATGTCCCCTAGGAAAGCCCACCTAATGGGGACAGTGATGCCCCAGGGGCTCCCAGGAGCTCAGGAGCGCTCAGACACTGACTCGTCAACTCATGGAAGGAATTCCAGGCTGCCTGTACAGCTGCACTTGGAGAATCGTCCCTCTGTTTGTCCCCCACCCCTCACTGCTCCTGGCATCCCACCCCTGCTCACTGCCTTTCTCTGGTGAACTCCAGGTCCCAGTCCCACCTGCCCTCCTCTGCTGCCCTGTCCTCCAAGAGGCCCCCAGCTGACCCTACCTGTGGGAAGCCATACCCGCCCTGTCCCCCAGCCCATTTCCTCAGAGCCTGTCTCAGGGCTGATGGAAGGTCTCTTTCTTTTCTCAGAACCCTCTTGGCCACCCTCTCATCTCCCTCTCCTTTCTGACTCATGCATACATCCTCCCTGGCACCCAGCGGCTTTGCACATTAATATTTGTCAAATGAAGCAGCAAATAAGTAAGACAGCCATATCTGGCTTTCTCAGTGGCCATTCTGCCTGGGAGTGAAGCAAGTGTGCCTCATGCTGTCCTGCGTGGAGTGGACAGATTGGGTGCCAGGGTCACGAACCACTGAGGACTCCCCTCCTCCTCTGGAAGAGCCGCTTTTAGGACGAATGAAGATGAACAGGCACGTGTGTGCCTCAGTCAGGATCCTCGGCTGCACGCAACAGAAACCAGCCGGGGCTGGTGTGAGCGGTGGAGGATCTGGTAAAGGGACCCTGGTGGCTCCCAAGTCCCCAGGAGGGTCTGGGAAGTGGGGTCTGCACAACCGCCCTGCAGAGCCAGTCCCCGTGGGGAGGCCGAGCTGCTCCTTCTGGCGGGGTCCCCAACAGGTGAGGGGAGTGCAGGTGCAGGGGCCAGAAACAATGACAGTAGTCCCTTCACCCCAGGCCACAGGATGTCCTTCCCTGTCATATTCAGGTCAGTCTCCTGCAGTCCCCTGGGCTGTCCAGAGCAGCTGCCTGCCCCCAACCTACTGGGCCTTCCTGTCCTGCAGCCCAGCCAGTTCTAGCTTCCACCACTTATGCAGGCCCCTGTCCTGGTCTGGCTGCAGGGCTGGTCCGGTGGCCTTGACCCTGGCCTGGCTCTGGGCTGATCTCTCCTGGATGCTGCATCCCCCACCTCTCTTACAGCCACTGTGCCTCCCAAGGGGCGGAACTACCACACCCAGCCCATTGTCCCTTGCTCCTTAGGGACAGAGCCCTCCCTGACCAACGCTGCCCTTTCTTTCCCGCCCTATGCGAGCCCAGAGTCCCACAGCTGGGATGAGGCCAAGGGCAGCCGTTCAGGCAAATCTGGAAACCTGTTTCATTTGTTAGGTACAGGCGAAGAATGCTTGGGTTTTTCTTAAACGAGACTGATGTGGTTTCTTTCCTTGGAGAGAGAGGTAACATCAAAGTTTTAAAACAGAATAAATTGCCAAAGTTTTAAAACAAGCCATTCAGGGCCAAATAGGTTCCATTCCTCTGTGTGACTGCAAATGTAATCATTCATAAATCACGTCTTTAAAAAGCCATGTGCAGAGGTTGCTGGGTAGATGGCTGCATTCCTCACTCAGCACTCGGCGTGTTAAGACAGGAACCTTTCCTCGAGCTGTGCATAAGTTAGGAACTCAGTGTTGCTTGGGGGAGTTCAGAGCAATGGCTTCCCTCTCCACAGCAGGCCAGCGCCCCTGAAAAGAGCATACATAGCAGGCACCCCAAAGGTGGAGGGCCCCTCAAGCAAAGTGACAGGGTGGAGACAGAACTATGGGGCAGCCAGACCCCCCATTGGGGACCCCTGGACACTGCTCATCAGACGTTTGGACGAAGGAGACAAGGGGCATAGAGCTGATGGGTCTCAGACTCAGCAAATGCACTTGACGTCCGTGTTTGGTCTCTGCCATATGGGGCAGGAAAGGCCAGTTCTGCGGCTGTGTATTTTAGGTTTGTAGAGAGAGAAGCTCAGACCCTACTATCACTGTCCTCCTCCCAGCTGGGGTGGTGGCTAAACGGAGAGTGCAGGTCGGGTTCTAGGACAAGTTCATGCAAAGTCCTGAAGGCTCCCTGCTCCCTCCAGCAGCCAGTCCAGTATGCTGATAGCTCCAGCTCACAGGCCACGTCCTGGCCTAAGTCCCTCACATCCATTAGCCTCTTTATTTTGAGACAGGGTCTTGCTCTGTTGACCAGGCTGGAGTGCAGCAGCACAATCATGGCTTACTGCAGTCTTGATCTCCTTGGGCTTAGGCGATCCTTCCGCCTCAGCCTCCTGAGTACCTGGGACCAGAGGCACATGCCACCACACCCGGCTAATTTTTCTATTTTTTGTAGAGACGGGGTTTCCCCATGTTGCCCAGGCTGGTCTTGAACTCCTGGGCACCGTCCCACCTTAGTCTCCCAAAGTTCTGGGGTTACAGGTGTGAGCCACGGTGCCTGGCCACTATTAGCCTATTTAATCCTCGCAAATAACCCTTACGGCAGGGACAGAGGGGCTCAGACAGGTTAAGAGTCACACGGCCCAGGAGTGGTAGAGCCCAGATGCAATCCCTGGCACGCTTATCTCAGAACACGTGGGAGGCATGACGAGGTCAGTGACCTCTTGCGGAGACCCCAACAGCAGCCCCAAAGGCTGTGGAGGCCCTGAGACCCTGGGCCAGGAGCCCCGGCTGAAGGCAGGCTTCGTCAGGGTGTCTGCCTCTCTCAGGCTTCCCAGGAGTGGCTTCTGGGGCTCTCACTGGGCACGCGTGAGTCCCACGACCTGGACAGTCACCTGGCCACTCCACACTAGTGCCCAGCAGTACAGGGGCCCTGGAAAAGTGGGTGTGTGGCCATCGTCACCGCCACCGAGTGGGCGACTTTGCAAAGGGGCATGGACTGAAGAGAGCATGAGGTGCCTCTGGCAGCACCAGGGCAGGCTGAGAACAGGCTGCCAAGCTGCCTCTCCTCCCCGTGCGAGGCCCTCCGGGACTGAGGGGCTGGCATCGTCCATCTAAGTGCAGGCTCGATCCACACTCAATCCTGAAGTCCCCGCTAAGAACTGCTACCGTCCTTAAGACATGGACGAAACCATTGCAGGAGGGTGGAAAGATGGTCATGACTGTAGTAAACTATTCTCAGCATCTCTCCTTTCAAAGAAGCCTATGTTTTTTCTCTTCTAAAACACACCTTTATTGAAGTATAGTTTATATACCACAGATTCACCCATTTTATATAGACAATTCAATGATTTTTAGTAAATTCACGAAGTTGTACAACCATCACCATATCTAGCGGTTTTCTTTCTTTATTTTTTTTGAGACGGTGTCATTCTGCTGCCCAGGTTGGAGTGCACTGGTACTCTCTCGGCTAATGGCAGCCTTGACTTCCTGGGCTTAAAGAAGCCTGTTTTTGCATACATTTTATAACACATAGTGCAGTGGCACAGGGGTCTAATTTATAAGCAAATCCTGGAGGAGCATGTCCAGATTATCTTACTGGCAGGGGCAGGACCAAGAGAGTTGGGGATGACTGTTCCAAAGGGTGAAAGTACCCAGGGCCCAAGGGAGTTGGGGCAGGGGTGTGGTGGAGGAACCCGGAGCTCCCCAGCCCACAGGAACGCCTGCTCCTGCCTCCCTGATGTCTGGCTTTCCCGAACAGGGCCCCTTCAGTTGCCACGATCTGTCCCTGGTGGGTTGGGGGGCCTCTGCCCCTGGTGAACGTCTGCTCCCTGCATGGCCTGGTCCGTTTCGGGCATGCGAGTGCCCGCATGAGGTGTCAACCACAGCCTGGCATTTCCTGTGTGGCCGGGATATCTCCCCAGTGCTTCCCTCCAGGTCAAACTCGACATCCTCTAGGGTGAAAGCACTCAGCTGTCTGAGCTCCCCCTCTCCCTGCCCCTGCTCTGTCTAAAGTCCTGTCTCTCTAGGGGTCAGCTGGCCGAAGCCCCAAGGTGCTCTCCTTCCTCCAGCAAGACCCTCTCATTCCAACTTCTCGAAGCCCAGGCTGAGAAACTCCCCGCCATCCGCTGACACCTCTGAGCATCCAGTGCCGGGGCGGTTGTGAGAAGAGGAAAGGTCCTCGGGGCCGTGGGCCAGGGCCGGGCCGTTCCCCTCCCACCCACACAGCTGCTTACCCCGCCAAAGCCTCCATCAAGTAGATTCTCCTCCACCTGTCACCTGATTTTGGTCCTCAAAGATAGCAAAGCACTGCATTCCAGCCCACTGTCCCCTCTCTTGTACCCCCACGAAGTGCCTGCTTTGTGCCAGAGGGGGGTGCTGTGCACAGTTCTTTGTTCCTGTCTTGCGTCTGTGTTGCCCACTCTTACTGGGAATGCCCAGGCCCTTCCAAGTCCTCACTCGGATAACTGTGGCAGCCTCCAGCCTCACCTCCAACCTCAGGAACCTGGTGGCAGACCCCTGACTGCACACAGCACCTTCCATCCTCCTCCCCAGCCTTGGTCCTGTCCACGACTGCCACTCAGTAAAATTCTATGCAATGTCAACAGGCACTCCTCATTTCTGAAGTTGACAAGCCAAGAAATCCTCATTTTTTTTTTAAGTCATAAAATGAAACACAGGTTGAACTAAAAACATACTGTCTACCTTCCAAATTACCAGAGAAGAACAAGGAAAATACAGACCTGGAGAAAAATTAGGAAGCCCCAGTAAGTGTTAAGAAAAGAAAATAGAAAATAAGATGTTAGAAGAGCTCCAAGCTTACTCCTTGAAGCCAGAAAGGCGAGTGAGCAGCATCAGGGCGCCGCGTGGGCCAGGCCCCGCCACCACCCCCACCGAGGCCTGGAGAGTCCTCAGGCCAGGACGTGGGTGCTCCCACACCACCCCGTCCTGTAGATCAGAGCTGCAACGGGACGGGAAGCGGCCTGCCCGGGTCACCAGGCCCTCAGGGCAGGCGCCGGGATTTGGTAAACAACATTAATATGTCCCTAAAACCCACAAGAAAACCGGATGCTAAACCAGGTCAAAGAGCTAAGTGACTCAGGGGAACATCCAAAAGATGGGTGGCGGGACATGACACAGAAAAAAGACTAGACAATGAGAAACCACCATGTTGTCCCTGACAAAGCTGCTGCTGTCCACGTATGAAGTAACGAATGGCTCTTCATTCCTGTTAGAACGGCCACCATCGAAAACAAAATCACAAGTTTTGCCAAGGCTGTGGAGACGGTTTTCTTCGCTGGCTCAGCTCTCCAAGTTTGGCTTCCCCACCACGTGTCGGGGAGCCGGCAGCTTGGCAGAGGCGGCCTCACACGGCCCCTGAGAACCAGAGCCTTGTGCACTGCTGGTGGGAATGCACAATGCCACAGCCACAAGGGAAACGCGGTGGCGGCTCCTGAAAACATTAAACACAGAACCACCTGATGATCCAGCAATCCCACTTCTGGGCATATGCCCTAAGGAATTGGAAGCAGGGTCTCAAAGAGATATCTGCACACCCATGTTCACAGCAGACTGATTCACAACAGCCAGAGGTGGGAGTAACCCAGGTGTCCATGGACGAATGCACAAACACAATGTGGTCTATCCATAACAGTGGAATATTACTCGGCCTTCAAAAGGAAGGAAATTCCAACTCACACTACAACACGGAAGAACCTTAAGGACATCAGGCTAAGTGAAATGAGCCAGTTACAAAGGAACAAATGCTGTATGATTCCACTTATACAGGTTCCTAGATTAGTCGGATTCACAGACAGAAAGTAGAATCGTGGGTCCAGGGGCTGGGGGAGGTGGTAAATCAGCAGGAGGTTAGGGTTTAACTGGGACAAGTCTCAGTTTTGCAAAATGAGAAAAGTTCTGGAGATGGATAGTGACGATGGTTGCACAGCAATGTGAGTGTGCTTAGTGGCACAGAACTGTACCCTTAAATACAGGTAAGATGGTTCATTTTATGTTGTGGATACTTTACCACAATTAAAAAAGCCTGACTGGGACAGAGGTTATGCTATAAGAAGTCACTGCAAAGCTGTGACTGTCAGGGTCACATATGGAATTCCCCTTCTTCTCCCCCACACAGAACACGCAGCGACATGTGCCCAGGGAAAGCAGGCAGGATCACAAACACAGTGCAGGGTTTTGCCACAATGCGCACAGATGGGGAAGACGAAAATAAGGATACGGAGGCCCTAAGTATTAAATTTAATATGATGACTAGGATGGATGCATAAAAACACCACACTCCTCCCATGGGCTTATGGGTCATTTACAACAGGAAAAATTTGCAAGACAAGAAAGAACCCGCAATGCACACTAAGTTGTGGTTGTGGTTCCTGTTCTGCCCCAACCACAGTGCAATAAAACCAGCAATGAGTATCGGGAGAGAAACCAAAAAGCCCGAGCCCCTGAGATTTGTGAACACTTGCTTCCAAACAATTCATGTGCTACAGAGGAGACAGAAACCACAAATACAGAGAATCCAGAAAATACCAACAAGGAGCACAAGGCAGAGGAAAACTCGGGGGATCCAGCCAAGCTGCCAAACAGAGAACTGATGACATTTCATTCCCATGCCAGACAGAACAAAAACAAATGCGTTAGGCATTCAAGAAAAAGTGTAGAATAAGTAAACTCAAGAACTGTTTTTTTTGCAGGGGGGAGGCGGGCAGGAATCAGTGGGGAAGAGACTAATCACAGATTAACCACTGTCCATTCTGATCAAGAAATAACATGAAAATAAAGTCACAAAATTGCACTGAAAAGGACAAGTGTTCACAGATGTAGAGGGAATTAGAAAAATAATCGTCCACATAATGATATGTTGGATAAAATGAACAATTTCAGAGGAAAATGTAAAAGGACATCATTGTTACAAGACACAGAAAACCCCAGCCGGGCCCAGTGGCTCACGCCTGTAATCCCAGCACTTTGGGAGGCCAAGGCAGGTGGATCACCCGAGATCAGGAGTTTGAGACCAGCCTGGCCAACATGGCGAAACCCTATCTCTACTAAAAATACAAAAATTAGCTGGGTGTGGTGGCAGGCACCTGTAATCCCAGCTACCTGAGAGACTGAGGCAGGAGAATCGTTTGAACTTGGGAGGTGGAGGTTGCAGTGAGCCGAGATCACACCACTGCATTCCAGCCTGGGTGACAGAGTAAGACTCTGTCCAAAAAAAAAAAAAAAAAGGAAAACCCAAAGGGACCAATAACACCAGAAAGATTCTGAAAAGGCTGCCAATTATCTATAACATGAAAAGGAGCCTGGCCGCGGTGGTTTTGCAGGTGAAAATGAAGACCCTCTAGATCTTCAAGGAACTGCTTATTTCCATCATCCTGACTGTCCTAGCACACAGGGAAAGAATAAAGGTCCACAACCTGTATCTTGGGAAGAAAACCCAATGCTGGTAATAAAACTCCCAAGGGAAAGTACAGAGCAAGCTCACTCAGGAAGAACGAAGCCACACTCAGAACAAACAGCGGCCAACAGACACCCGCAGCTGCGGAAAGGCTGCACAGGAATGAAGGAACACTCCATTCATCCCAGAAACATGGTAGGTTTGCAGTCTCTGACCACTTCTCCTGTGTCACAGCCTTGCCCGTGCCAGCACCGAGGCAATGCCCAGCTGGGAGGGTTGCTGTGTCACATCAAACGGTTCTTCCTTCACATGACAAAAGCTTACTTTATACACGGGAAGAAGACACATTCTCCATCCCTCTCCCGCCCCTACCCCTGCAAAAATACAATGAAAAAGCATCTGGCCGGCTGGGTGCGGTGGCTCACGCCTGTAATCCTAGCTCTTTGGGAGGCTGAGGTGGGCAGATCACAAGGTCAGGAGATCAAGACCATCCTGGCTAACACGGTGAAACCCCGTCTCTACTAAAAAAAATTACAAAAAATTAGCTGGGTGTGGTGGTGGGTGCCTGTGGTCCCAGTTACTTGGGAGGCTGAGGCGGGAGAATGGCAAGAACCCAGGAGGCGGAGCTTGCAGTGAACTGAGATTGCACCACTGCACTCCAGCCTGGGTAACAGAGCGAGACACCATCTCAAAAAAAGCAAAACAAAACAAAACAAAGAAAAGCATCTGGCTCCAAAGGAGAAAGACAGAAGGTTTAAGGTGTTAACTCTTGACCACATGGTTCTGAACTGTGGGTCACCTATATGAAGCTTTTCTTCCGCCTCTGCTGCCACTGAGACAGCAAGACCAACCCCTCCTCTTCCTCCTCCTTCTTGGCCTCCTCAACATGAAGACCTTATGATGATCCACTTACACTTCACGAAAAGTATATATATTTTCTGTGGGTTTTTCTTTTTGAGATGGGATCTCACTCTATTGCCCACGCTGGATTGCAGTGGTGTGATCTTGGTTCATTGCAACCTCCACCCCCTGGGCTCAAGCGATCCTCCCACCTTGGCCTCCCAAAGTGCAAGGATTACAGGCGTGAGCCACCATGCTGGGTCTAATTTTCTTAATAACACTTTCTTTCCTCTAGCTTACTTTATTCTAAGAATACAGTATAGGCCAGGCACAGTGGCTCACGCCTGTAATCCCAGCACTTCGGGAAGCCAAGACGGGTGGATCACTTGAGGTTGAGAGTTTGAGACCAGCCTGGCCAATATAGTGAAACCCCGTCTCCACCAAAAATACAAAAATTAGCCGGGCATGGTAGCGGGCACCTATAATCTGAGCTACTGGGGAGGCTGAGGTAGGAGAATTGCTTGAACCCGGGAGTCAGAGGTTGTGGTGAGCCAAGATCACACCATTGTGCTACAGCCTGGGCAAAAGAGGGAGACTCAGTCTCAAAAAAAGAAAAAAAAAAAGAATACAGTATACATACTTGTAACATACAAAATATGGGTTAATTGACTGATAATGTTGTCAGTAAGGCTTCTGCGCAATAGCAGGCTATTAGTAGTTAAGCTTTCGGGGAGTCAAGAGCTACACTCGAATTTCTGACCATGTGGGGGGTTGGCGCCCCACCCCTGCGTTGTTCAAGGGTCACTTGTATTGTCATCACCAGTAGCAAAGGAAGGCAGCTGCTGTCACTCCCCTACTCAGCAGCGAGTCGCTCTCCAACACAGTAAGACTGGAGAACAAAACACAGAAAACTGTGAAGAGGCGGCAGGACCACCCTAGGCTACGGGCGACCTTATGACCAGCCTGAAAAAGCCAAGCAGGAAGCAAAACAACTGAAATAAAAAAACAGGCACAGGGTGACAACAGTCACCAAACAAACACGCAGAAGGGGAGCTTCCTCCTAGCCGGCGACGACCAGCTAGAAAATAAACTGGGGGAAAATATCCCACTCACGGTCATGGCCAAAAAGCACCAGATTCCTAGACACTGAATGAGTCATCTGCAGGAGACACGAAATCTCTGTGGAAGGGCCTGGATGCAGATGTGGGGGTGGAAAAACAGATCGCTGTTTCTTGAGCCGGTGGTCTTGATTGAACCCTCCCTGACCAGTTAATACTTTCAGTGCAACTACCATGAAAATCCCCCAAATATTTAGCCACTGATAAAAAATGCTAGGAAATGAAGGTAAATTCCAGATGCATCAAATGTTTGCGTATTTAAAACCATAAGGCACTGGAGGAAACCTCCACAGGCATGCTCTCTGGTTTCACCTCCTCGCTGCCTCCTAAGGGCAGCTTTCGCTGCTGCCTCTTCCACAAAGGACCCTGCCATCTGCCTCCCCCAACCACCCAAAGGACCCTGCCATCTGCCTCCCCCAGCCACCAATCATGTCAAGGTACCCAGTGGTGCCTGGGGCCCGTTTCCTTCTCTGTCCTCCCTGGCCATCCTCTCTGGCCAGTCACCAGGAGCCTGGGCCTGTGTCCACCCACTCTTACTGGCCACCCCTCCAAGCAAGGATTTGACATTGTCCAGGCCCTGCTGCTGCCAGAAACACCTATCTTGGCCATACCTCTTTCTGAGCCCTAGATTTGCACAGACTCCTGCCTGTGTACCATCACCCCTCAGCATCCAAGGGGAATGCTGAACCCCATGTGGCTGCTGAGGACGGGGCTGCCAGGTGCAGCAAATGACAGGATGCCTTGTGAAATCTGCATCTCAGAGAAACGGTGGTTTTTGATGTATGTCCCCGATAGTGTATGAGACAGGCTTATACTCTTTGTTTATCTGAAATTCCAGTTTGCCTGGGGCTCCCATGTTTCCTGGCAGCCCTGGCTGTGGCCTGTGATGTCATCTCCCCTCCCCTACCTTCCCCTCCCCTCCTCTCCTCTCTTCTCCCCTGCCCGCCCCTCCCCTCCTCTCCTGTCTTCTCCCCTGCCCTGCCCTTCCTGCTCTCCCAGGAGCTCTGCCAGGTGCTGTTCTTCATTCCTCAGTGCTCACTTCCTGCATCCAGGCCCAGGGACTGGAGTCCATCGCTTTCGCCTCTGGGACTCCCTGGAACCCTCCCACTCTTATCCTTGCCTGGCCTCCTGCCCATGCTGGGGGCCACAGCTGAGGGTTCCTTTAAACCACACTTTCTGTCCTGTCACCCCCTTTAATGTCCTTCAAGGTTTTCCCACTGCCCTAGGAATGAGATCTGAATCCTTAGAGAATGGGTCCTTCCTCCAGCACCAGCTTCGGCTCAAAACCCTCTTCCCCACCATGCTTCAGTCAAAAAGGCTTCTAGGAACTTCCAAAAAGCAGGGCCTCTGCACAACCGTCCTTGCCCTCTGCCCTCTGGACTGTGCTGCTGCTGCTCCTCAGGGCTCTGCTCCGTGGTCTCCTGTTTATTCCTGCTGCATTTAAGTGGCACCACATGTCTAGATGGTTGACATGCAGCAGGGCTGCCCCGCCTTGGCACTGTGGACATTTGGTGTGGGATCATCCTCTGGGGGGTTGCCCTGGGTTGTATGTAGGACATCCTACCGTAGCAGGCTGCTCTGCACCCCTGGCCTCTGCCCTTCTGAGTACTGACCTGTGCGTCCCACGTGTGTGAGTCCTGACCCCATGTGTCCCACATGTGTGAGAGTCCTGACCCCGTGCGTCCCGTGTGAGTCCTGACCCCATGTGTCCCACGTGTGTGAGAGTCCTGACCCCGTGCGTCCCAC
>NW_012122043.1:4260041-4265245 GCF_000951035.1 Colobus angolensis palliatus
TGTGTGAGTCCTGACCCCGGGTGTCCCACGTGTGTGAGGTGGCAGATGGGTGTTTCCAGGAGAAACGGTGCACCGCTTTCCCTGCACTCCCTCATCCGTCCACCTCTCCCGCTTCCCTCTCACAACTGTCTCCTCCAGAGGCAAGAAAATCCCTGCAGAGAGAGCCCAGCCGGGTGTCAGTTACCAAGCGTCCGTTGAAGGGGCAGTGCTTTCTAGGCCTCTTCCCCTCCCGGCCTGGGGCCAGGGTACCCGACAGCAGCAGGCCTTACGAGGCAAACACTTGCATGGTTGGGCAAATCACTGACTTTTCTCCTCCCAGGTGGTGTCAGACTCAAGACAGTCCTTCCTGAGACTCGTGTGGGGGCACGTGGTCTGGCAGAACAGGGGGCAGGACTTCCTGGGCCAGCTGTACCCCACCCCCTGGAGTGACCTGGCCCAGGCCATGGGCCAGGTCACTCTGCCCCCCCTCCTTCCCCCATGGTTTTCCAGAACTCTCAGCTAATTCAGGAGCTGCTTCCTCGGAGCCTGAACATGGTATGTGTGGGGGTGACACTAACATACCCTGAGGGTCTGTTGGGGGCACAGAGGAGGACCCCCTGTCCCTGGGGTGGTGGGTGGGGTGGGGGTTCTGGGAGGCTGGGCATTGCCCCTGTGAGGGCTGGAGGTGGTGCTAACCCTGGCGGAGGGCAGAGTGGACGGCCAGGGCCTGGGGTTTCGGGGTTCTGGTTCTTGGTCCCAGAAAATCCACCATGTGACTGCAGGTGGGAGGGAGTGAAGCACTCTTGAAGCACGGTGAGGAGTCACTGAGACAGCTGAGAACGCAGAGTCGGCAGGGCTGCGACTCAGGCCCATAGCCCTGCACCCTGCCACGTCTGGGGGGCTGCAACTCAGGCCCATAGCCCTGCACCCCAGCCATGTCTGGCTAGTGTGTCCCCGTGGACCCTGCTCCAACAAAGCCACTCAGAACCCGTGATTTAAAAGATGGTTAAAGTGATGCCTTTTGGATGCCGCAGAAATTACTGAAATAAACCACCTTAGGAAAAAAATATTTTTCCTGAACACAAGAACATCATTTGGTGAAGTGAGCACGATTTTGTTTGGGCTGGGAGCTCTCCTATGGTGGCCGTGTTGATGCACCCTCCTCAACAAGGAGAAACAGGTCCTCCAGGAACATCACCCAGCTGGGGGTCCTCCTCTTCTGGAGTGGAGAGGGCTGGGGACAAGGACATCCCTCCGGGGATTCATGTGTCTGCTGTGGGATGTGTCAGAGATAAGCAGGGGGTATGGCAGGCTGGGAACTGGACAGTGCCCTGGCAGCACCATCTCTGCCTCTTCATTTGTCACCAAGAAACTGATGGGCAGGGGTAGTGGACACATGGTCCAGCAAGTGCTGGAGCCACTAAAGCCCAGGCTCCCCTGTCCCCTTCCCAGCTCCCACTGTCTTCCTGGCTGCAGTGCCTCCTCCTTCAGGAGGCCCCCCTGGGTCCCCAGTGGAGGAGGAGGCTGTTAGGCAGGATTCCCACAGTCCCCCAGGTACGCCATTCTGGGAGCCCCCTGAGCCTGCTGTCTACCGGACGCCGTCCCTGCAAGGGACAGACACCCATCTCAAACGCTATGGGTCACATGGTGGAAATGTGTACCCCATGAGCTCGATCGAGGGGCTCAAAAGGCATCAGGAGGGCTCTGTCTGTGTCACGGACAGGTGCTCCCCCGTGGCTCACAGGGTAGACTGTGGCAGCCCCACTCAGATCCAGCCTGGAGGAAAGACGCAGTTTTTCCCCGTGGTTCCAGCAGAACACTGACTGTCCAGCCTGAGGCCAGTCTCCTCCCTGAGACCATCTGGATGGCCAGGCCTGGCTCAGGGCCCACTGAGGGCCAGCCCACCATACCACAAGGACCATCAGAAAAGAGGGGTTCTCAGCCTGAGATGGGGGCGGGGGCACTGGCAGGCAAGCCCGAGGGGCTTCCCTCTCTGGGCTCAGCATTTCCACTGGAATTCACACCACACACGGCACCTGCATCACACAGTCAGCCAGACGCCAGCTGTAACTGATTACAAGCTAAGAAATGGGTGCATTCTGGGGAAAAAAATCAGGACAGACTTTTCCAACTAGCCTTAAGTAAAGATTCCACCTCAAACACTTCCCAGAGCTGAATCTACCATTCGCACTGCGGATAGAAATGTTTCTCAACGGCCCTGGCGTCGGACTGGCAATAGGCACACTGACAGGCATGCGCCTATGGAAGGAAGACAAAAATCCAGAAATTTCCTCCTGCAGCTAAACACACAGAGAGGGTAAACAAACACACTGGGTTGATTAGCAAATAAGAATTCTTCAGATTTGGACTTTGGCATGAGAACTGTGTCCAGATTTAAAACCACATGGCATCTGAAGCAGTCACGTAGCATTTCCTGTGATGTCCCCGTCATTCCAATTCTACTTGTATTTATATAAACTCATCTATTTCAATTAATGTTGCAGCCATTAAAAAACCCCTAGCTCCCACATGACAGACAAGGCAGGCATGCGTTTCCCAGGACAGGTGACTGAGTTCATGTGTGACAGCACCAGCCGGCACTCCCTGAGTGAAGATGGACTCAAAACACCAGGGGCTTCTAACGCATCCTTCTTTCCTGATTAACGGACAGCTTTTCGGCGTCTATACACAAACCTTTAAGGATGCATGTAGAGTCTCCTGTAAACAGAAGAGTGCACAGGATGCTCAGAGGGAAAAGAACTATATATGGACCCTAAGGTTTTTTTTTTTTTTTTTTTTTTTGTGCTGACTGTCAGGCACTGTGCAGATTTATCCTCCAGTCTTTATAACACCTCAATCAAACAGCTGAAGATGGACTCAAAACACCAGGGGCTGCTAACGCATCCTTCTTTCCTGATTAACGGACAGCTTTTCGGCGTCTATACACAAACCTTTAAGGATGCATGTAGAGTCTCCTGTGAACAGAAGAGTGCACAGGATGCTCAGAGGGAAAAGAACTATATATGGACCCTAAGGTTTTTTTTTTTTTTTTTTTTTTTTCTGATTTGAGACGGAGTCTCAGGCATGCGTTTCCCAGGACAGGTGACTGAGTTCATGTGTGACAGCACCAGCCGGCACTCCCTGAGTGAAGATGGACTCAAAACACCAGGGGCTGCCTCCCAAGTAGCTGGGATTACAGGTGCCTGCCACCACGCCTGGCTAATTTTTTGTATTTTTTAGTAGAGATAGGGTTTCACCATGTTGGCCAGGCTGGTCTCGAATTCCTCACCTCAGGTGATTCACCCACCTCAGCCTCCCAAAGTGCTGGGATTACAGGCGTGAGCCACCATTCCTGGCCGGATGGTGAGATTCTTAATAACTACCTAAGACAAATAACTTGATTGTAAAATTGTCACAGATAAGTTCTCAAACCTGTAAACTAGAGTACTTTAAAAAAAATTCCATGTTGCCATTCTGGGTAGCAAAATCTTCATCACCAAGGAGATCTGACTAGTGCTGCAGCTTGGGAAGGAAACAGCCTGTGCTCAGTAATTCTACTAATTACAGCTGGGCTCCAATGACATTCATTTACTGATAACCTCATAAAGTTGTGTCTGTTCTTCCAAGATATAACATTAGCCAGGCCACTCAAAATAATGTTAAAATTACAGGACTTTGGACTTTCGGCAGAACATGACTAGTTTTCTTGATAAACAAGTAAGGTCTTTATATGTGATCGTGACATAGTGTTTTATTTACACAAGCTTTACGGGGTGCAGCCTCTGGACACTAGTAAAGAACATTTATTTGGTTATTTATATAAAAAAAATTCCACAAGCCAGCTCTCTGCCTTGCTAACAAAGAAATGTTTGTTTCTTAGGAAACGAAAACAGTGAAGGCCATGTCAAGCCAAATGGAGAGAATAAAATTACTCTGAGATTTTGCTTTCCACGCAACTTCAGCCAAAACTCTAAAGTGGCAAGACCCACTTTCAGATTATATTATATTGGCCTCTGAGGATTCTAGGCAGAGCTGCCACCCCTTGGAGAGGTTTACAAATAGGGACCGTAATCCACCGCTCCCAAGAAGCCCTGGCCCCTCTCCTTGCTGGGGCACGAACTGCTCCTCCAGCTACAAAAACAGCGCTGGTGGTCACTGCTTGCCCAGTACCAGTGCCAAGGGGACTTGTGCGGCAGGTGCCTCTGACCAACATCACTGGTTCTGGGGAAAGGCCACACATACCAGAAACAACTGCTCCGGCCTTCCCAGGGGCACTGGGTTCTCCCACGCCAGGAACCTATTACGTTTCCGTTAAAAGGGAGCTAAATACACGGAATAATGCAATAACCAAAGCGGCTTGGAAGGGGCTTGAGTTAGCATTTTAGGAACACATTACAGACAAGGGAAGTGAACAGGACCGTTTCTTGCTGAGTGTCTGGCCAGTTCCTGTGGCCATTGGGCTGTTGATAATCTCCATTTCTCCCTCCAAGTGGAAAGCCAAACATGTTCCACCACTTCACCAAGGGACCCGTCCTTCTTTAAATTTCTATTAGCCAAAAGTGCCAACTTAACAAGCAAACCAAAAGAAAAAAGAAAAAAAAAAGCGATGGAAATGTCCCAAAAAGACATGATTTGCAAACAAGCAACTGCTGCATGCGACAGATTGTCAGTGTTGACTAATTTCCATACAAACGGGTTGTGGTTCTGTTTCCCGAACACCGCGTCTTCTGCAAGGTGCCTGCCTGCAGGTTTTGCAACGCGGGACGGCCTAGGGAAGGGAGCCCGCGCTGGCGGTCACCGCGGCGCACAGCCTGAGAAACGGAGGTGCGGGGCTGGGGAACCTCGCGTTCTTTTTTTCCTTCTGAAAACAAGTTCTCCAATGTGCAGGGCTGACTTGCCCCAAGCTTTTCAGAACGCCCGCTCCCCGACGTCCCCAAAGCCGCCCCTTCTCCAACGAGAAGCGCAACCCTGGTCCGCGCCCTCCGCCTCTCCTGTGCCCTGGGGCCTCCAGCCTGGAACCCGGGCGGCCCGCGTTCAAGGGCAGCAGATCCGTGCGCCCGCGGCGTCCGCTCCCCCTCTCTCCCCGCCCCTCCCCTTCTCTCCCCTGGAGGACACCGGCTGGCCGGGGGAAGGGAGCTCGACCGGGACCCCCGGCCCTACTCACCCAGGAGCAGCCAGAGGCCGCGCTGCGGGAGGCGGCACAGGGCCCGGGCCATGGTGCACAG
>NW_012122043.1:4265335-4276888 GCF_000951035.1 Colobus angolensis palliatus
GCTCCCCGGGTGGGTGCCAGGGCTGGGGGCGCCCAGGGCTGAGAAAACCTTGCAAGGGGGCCGCGGGGCGTCTCCAGGCCCTTCCCGGGGGGCGGCACACTTGGGCTCCGAGGGATGACTCCTGAAATGTTCTCCGGGCAAATGAACACTTTTTAAACTAGGAAGGGTCTCCTAGACGACTCAGCGTGAGCAGCATCTTGGTCTCCACCTGGGGATCTTCCCCTCCTCCTCCTCCGAGGTTCTCGGCATTCCTGCCTGGTGTTTGCCTTGCAAAAGGCTAAGATCTCCCAGCTGTATCTACCTCTCCGCCCAGGTGCAGGCGCTGGGAGCGTTGGGGGCAAAACTCGCCGCCGCGCCTGGCGAGACCCGTAGTAACCCAAAATGGCGCACACTTACCAGGCCCTGGAATGCTGCTCCAGATCTGCAGGATGAGTGGGTGGGCAGAGGAGGGGACAGCACGGCAGGTGAACAGAAGCCGTGGGGCTGGAGGGAACAGGGTTCTTTAGGGGGATTGAGATGGCCTGGGGGTCTTGCTGTTGATGGATAGCGAGAGCCTGGCAGGAGGCTGTGAGAGCCTGGCCAGAGTCCTTAGAGACGTGGTTTGCTTTGGGGGCAGGCACTCTGGCAGCTGCATGGAGAACTGATGGGAGATCTTGGGTACATTCGTTTATGTAAAGTGGTGAGAGGAGGGCGCTCTGGAGATGGGCTGGGGAAGCCTGGGGAGGAGCAGGTTCTGGGAGGCACAGGCCTGGCCTCTCAGGGCATTATTGGTGGCTGGATTTCACTTGCAATGGTTCCTTCTTGTATTATCCTGTTCCAATAACTTAGCAACAGTAAATTTATACTTGCGCTAAGGAATGCACCATTGCCCTTGGAGGGGGAAGAATCACCACCCTGCTGCTGCAGCCACAGCTGTCTCTTGTGGTGGAAGCTGCGAGCACACAGCATTGCTGAGTGACCAACCTTTCCTCCTAGGACAGGGAACAGTCTGTGGCTGGGAGGCTGCTGCCACCTGCAGTAAGCTCAGAGAAGGGGAGAAAGCTGACAGCGAGGTCATCCACCGGTTCTTCTAACACAGGCTGGGAGGGCACGCAGGGCCAGCATGCCTACCACCTGCGCGGGGGCCCCAAGTGTTCTGAGTGAGGAGTCTGGGTGAGATGGTGGGGGAGGGCACACATTCTCTTGACTTGATTAGCCCCTCTTGAACTCTAGGAGATACACCCCATTGGGTGGCCTGGCCTCCCTACTTTCTTCATTTAACAGACACTTGTGTCCCTATGTGCAAGACAGTGTTAGATCAACAAGCCCTGCCCTTCAATTGGTGAATCTAGGGGTGACCTCTAAAACTCTCCATAACATGAGCGCCATAATACAGGAGCCATACGGAACAAGGGACACTTGCCTCAGCTGCAGTGCAAGTAAGGAGACAAAGGACTCGGGACAAAATGCAGCCCAGGCAGTCCTGAGGGCTGGGTGGAGAGAAGTGCACAAGGGAATGCAGGCCCAAGCACAGGCCTGGCAGCCAGAGGCCATGCCATGTGAGAGCAGCACAGCTAGTGGGGAAGGGTGGATGCCAGCACAGCCCTGGGACAGGGCCACCGTGCATCCTGCACTAGGCGATAGCCAGTCACAGTGGGGGAGAAGAACCTGCATCTTTCTGCAGCCATCACTCGCCCTCCATACCCAGGGACTCTCTGGCTTGAGCCACCCTTTCTACTGTAGCTTGTGGACTTTGGCTGCATGTTTTTGGTTGGCAACTGGGACTCCTCTTTCATCAGGCTCAGCAGGAGTCTGTCTTCCCAACGTTTTCTCTTTGAAGCTTGACTGCAAGGAGGCAGGGCCAGAGGCCCCTGTCACCTCCGTTTTCTCAACACTCCCTAAAGGATACATTTTCCTAAGAAGACAAAGCCTATTTCTCAAGTTCACATGCTTTAGAAATTCACGGTTCTCTGGAGAATGCTGAAGTGAGGCACACACCTAGAGGCAGGTTCTCTCCTAATCATTTTCCTGTCTGTACCTTGGGTCTAAGTAAGAGATTCCTTAGCAACTACTATGGGCTTCCCTTCTTCAAAAGTTGTAGTCCAATGTATCTGTATTTCTAATTTGTCATAGGTAGCATGGAAAATCATTCCTCTCCCAGGGTACCTCAATCTAGAGGGACATTAGGTTAAACAACAGAAGAGATTAGAAAATGGCCAAATGCTTTATTGCATACACAGTAGGGCTAAAGATAACAATCAAAGCCTGGTCAACACTGCTAAAAATTCACTATTAACATAAGACTCCTGCTTCCAGCCAAGATGAAGTTACAGGGACTGGGCTTACCTTCCCATCTTAAACTAAAAAACTGGACAAAATGTATGAAACAATAGTTGTCACAGTGGACCACAAGAAGTGCAGGGACCCCGGATAGCAGGGTAACAAATAGAGTGCGAGAACTGCTCACGGCCTGGAGTTTGCAGACCACAGACAGACAAAGGAAACCCAAAGAGAGTTTGGGGAAGCCAGGCAGTGAACGCTGGCAGGGCGTAGTACCAGAGAGGAAAGAGCTGCGCAAAGAATGCACTTGAGAGATCACAGAGGGTCCCACTTGAGTCTCAGCCCACACATCTAAGGACGCTACCCAAGGGAAAACAGCCTAAGAGCTCACACCCGACTAGGAACAGTTACAGTTCCCACCAACCATAGTGGAAAAATCTTGAAATACATAGAACATCAGAGCATAATTAGAAGGGTAAGGCCCTCTCTGTAGTCAGTAAAAATGACAAAGGCTATTCTGGGGCTGCCTAACAAAACTTAAAAGCAAGAACTAACAGGATCAAGTGATTTCCAAATGATGTAGCGATTACATTCCAGAACTTAAAAACAAAGGACCAAGCATCAGAGAGCCATGAGGCAACTCCAAGTGGGAACTCCAAGGTGTAACTGGAGCCCCGGAGGAAGGTGGGTGGGAAATATGTGAAAAACCAGCATGTGGAACAGTTTCTATGAACCCATGAGCCAAGAACATCCCCAAACTCCAAGCACAATAATCATGAAGAAAAATACGTGAAAGCACATCACGATCAAATTGCCTAAAGCCAGTAATAAAGAGAAAACCTTAAAAGCAGCCAGAGAAAGAAGACATTATGTAGAGCAGGGGTCCCCCAACCCCACAGGAGTACCAGATCATGGCCTGTTAGGAACCTGGCCTCACAGCAGGAGGTGAGCAGCAGGTGAGCTAGCGAAGCTGAGGTCTGCATACTGTTAGATCAGCAGCAGCATGAGATTCTCATAGGACTGTGAGCCCTATCGTGAACTGCTCATGCAAGGGATCTAGGTTGCACTCCTTATGAGAATGATGATCTGAGGTGGAACTGTTTCATCCCTAAACCATCCCCCTTCACCCCATGGAAAAATTGTCTTCCACAAAACCAGTCCCTGGTGCCAAAAAAGGTTGGGGACTGCTGATGTACGGAGCACAGGTAAGGGTGACAGAAGAATTCTCATGGGATATAATGCAATCAGAAAACAATGGAACATTTTTAAGTACTGGAAGGAAAAAAGCATCAGATATTCTACAGATAGTTTTTCAATAACTTGCTGATATGAAGGGCAAGACTCCACTGGTGTCCTCACTATCAGGCCTACAATTTAAAGGCTGAACGTCAATCATTATCAATAATGAATCAGTGGTTCTGAAGATAACATGTTTATAATCTATAACAACTTAGTTCTGTGAGTTGCTTAAATTGTGCAATTGCTAGATAAACACTAACAAAAACAGCAGCATCTCAGGGAACTCAGGTTTGTCAACTATCAGTTTTTCAAGTCCTGCAGGGAGTCTCACTGTTAAAACCAAAACACTTGCAAGTAGCTGAGAACAGCAGTTGCAAGAAACTCAACTAACAAAAGTTTAGTTTTATTTAGTTTTATTCCCCCAAGAAACAAAACTAACAAAAAAGAAGTGAAAAATAAATTCTATATAAAACTGTCCTCAGCATTACTTGGAGAATTTTCCAACTGCAAAGGAACTGAGTGAGAAGGAGAAAAATCCCACTAAATCCCAGTACACAACTCATACTCCTGCACTACCCTCAGCCAGCCACATGCTGAGCGTGAGCAAAGGCAGACTGAGAAAAATCGCGGAGCCAAGAGGGAGGGTGATGAACAGGCCTCAGGATGATATGAAACAACCTCCAGAAAGACGAACTCTTAACACTCTAGACATGAAAATTAAACAATACCCCAGTACCACAGAGACAAACAAGAAAGTCCATCCAGAGCTACTACAGAAAACCGGGACATGAAATGTCACACATACAGACTGAAGGAACCGCCAGCCTCTAGGAGACGACATGACAAATGTGTAACATAGCCGCCCTGAGTGCATCAGGAATAAAAGACATAACCTAAGCACATTTAGACAAAAGAGCAAAAGACAAAAGAACTGTACACAAATGATGTACTCCAGTTAGTAAATCTGTTTCTCACAGGGCCATGGTTTAGCAATGCTGTAATGACTTTATGTGTATAGTAGGATTGATCAAATAAATAAATAAATAGTGAATAACGTGAGCCAGTTTTCTCACTACTGGTATAAAGTAGAAATAAGGGACAGAAATTCAAAGTATCAGTATGAGCACACACATATATATGGCACTGATGACTAGCTATAAATACAGGGACAAATATAGATGTGTCTGTTTGCTTGGATTGATACACACACACACACATATTTCCCAGCTATATCTACTGAGAGCCTAAGACCCACTCCAACAGCAACAAGCAAACCTACTGACCAGGTCTTCGTTTCTAAATACTATTCTCCAATAAAAGGAAACAGCTTGTTGAAGTGGTGGAGTCCAGTGCTGGGGCAGGGAATGTACAAGATGAGCCAAAAATATCCTGTGATGCCAGAAAATAAGAACTTAAAAAAGAATGGCTTTTTCAAAAGGACACAGACCCCAACCTGAAGAAGCTCCTAATGGCTAATGCTGGAAAAATGTGAGCAATGAAGTAAGAAAAGAATAGTATTGTAATGCACAGAACAAAATAAACATCAAGTGCATACCGATATAAAACACTGAATAAACAGAGAAGGTGTGGCTCCTCATTACAGAAAAATTCCAAGTAATAAATATAGAAGGGATGAGAGAGATACAAAATCATCATTAAGCAAACACCACAAGAATAACTGTTTCAGCCAAGATCTGATGAATACTAGAACCAGTGAGCAAATGTTTCAGGAGCAGCGTATTTGTATACTCTCAAAGAGCTCCCTCAATTACAAAGGAAAACCATTAACCTCATAGTGCAGGAACCCAGCAGAAGTCACCTTAACAAAGTGATCAAGGATAACATCCCCTGTAAAAGATACTATCCCCAGGTATGATGTACTGAGAAAGAGACGTTATTTCCGTGGTACTCATAAAAATGTATAGCTCAATCTAATCATGAGAAAACATCAGACAAATCCAAATGAAGATACAAAATAATCAATCAATACTCATCAAATGTCAAGATAAAACAACTCACTACCATGCCAAAGCCATGAAACTCAAGAAAACACTGAGGAACTGTCACAGATGAAGGACGGAGGATGAAGAAAACACAACAACTAAATGCAAGTGGGCTACTAGATTGGATCCTAAAACAGAAAAAGAATATTAGGAAGAAAATTGGTAAAAATGAGTAAGATTTGTGGTTAATAGTATTGCACCAATGTTAACTTCCTAGTTTTGATAATTTTACTATGGTTACAGGAGTTGTTAACATTAGGGGAAGCACAACGAAGGGCAGACATTAATTTCCTATGGTATTTTTTGCAACTTTTCTGTAAGTCTAAAACTATTATAGACTTACTTAAGACTCATATAGACTATATTTTAGACTAAATGAAAAGATCATATATACCTAACATATTAGCAATAAAACTATTGCTAAATAAAAAGGTCAAATAAGCGTCATATACCCAACTCTTAACATTGCCTGTGCCCCTACTTCCCAGTAATTCTTAGTGAACGCTGGAACCATTCCTAATTACTCAGGATAATATGCGTGTGTTTGAGAGAGGCATAAACGAATCCTTCACATCTGAAGCATCTGACAGTGTTGGCAGCATTTTAGAAAGTCAAAGCTAGTGACCTTACTGTGAATGTGTTTCTAAATTTTGTATGTATACATCTGCATATGTTTATGTATACAAACATAATTAAAGTCTGTATAACAAAGCCTTTGTATTATAAAACGAGGGAAAAATGCCTCCTGCTTATTCTGCTTCTCTCTGGAGAATCAGGTTTCCTGTTCTCTGGCCACCCTTCACTTCATGGGTGTTTGTGGAGCCCAGGCCCATCATCTAGGCTTGCCTAATCAGAGTCCTCCCCGGGGTTTTGCTGGAGTTACAAAATTTTTTTCTAGAATTAGTAACTCAAAGAATTACATAAATTAGATAAACCTAGATAAACCTGTTAGTGGCCATCTTTGCCCTCATGTGTGAAGAGCCCGATGCCACCCCAGAAGAAAGCATATCCAGCTTCACCTGAATACATTTCTGGAGTATTCAACTATGTAAGTTCATTTCCATTTTCTTGTACTTTTGCTAGTTTACGTTTCTGTCATTTGCAATCAAGTGTCCCCTGACTAGCAAGCCGACCTATGGCCTGCCTTATTCTAATAAATACTGAGACAGGTTACAGACATCAAAAGAAGAGGAATAAAAATAAATTAAGTAGAATGAAGTAAAACAACAGATTATTATAACGAAGTCAGGGTAAGGTTACTAACAAAGATGCATCATGACACACTGCTAGATGACAGCACTACCACCAGCAGCAGCAAACCTTGACTGTGCCAAACACCATGGTAAATGCTTCACTCTAGGCCTGTGCAGTAAAGCTTTAAAGAAAGCCCTTCAGAGCCTGCATTCTTAAATAGCAGATATTAAAGATGAGCCAAGCTGGGCATAGTGGCTCATGCCTGTAATCCTAGCACTTTGGGAGTCTGAGGCAGGTGGATCACCTGAGGTCAGGAGTTTGAAACCAGCCTAGTCAATGTGGTGAAACCCCGTTTCTACTAAAAAATAAATAAAAAAAAAGGCTGGGCACAATGGCTCATGCCTGTATACTAGCACTTTGGGAGGCCAAGGCAGGTGGATCACCTCAGGAGTTTGAGACCAGCCTGGCCAACATGGCAAAACCCCATCTCTACTAAAAATACAAAAATTAAATGGATGTGGTGGTGCATGCCCGTAATTACATCCTAGCTACTCAGGAGGCTGAGGTAGGAGAATCGCTTGAACCCGGGAGGCCGAGGTTGCAATGAGCCAAGATCATGCCACTGCACTCCAACCTGGGCATCAGAGTGAGACTCCATCTCACAAAAAACAAAACAAAAAAACAACAACAAAAAACCCAATTAGCTGAGTATGGTGGCGAACGCCTGTAATCCCAGCTACTTGGGAGGCTGAGGCAGGAGAATTACTTGAACCCGGGAGGTGGAGGTTGCAGTGAGCCAAGATTGCGCCACTGCACTCAAGCCTGAGTGACAGAGCAAGACTCGGTCTCAAAAAAAAGAAGTCTGACACAGATCTCACTAGACTAAAATCAGGGTTTCAGCAAAGCTGCATTCCTTCTGGAGGCTCTAGGGAGCCCGTTTCCCACCTTTTCCAGCTTCTGGGGGCTGTCCACTGGCTCTCGGTCCCTTGTTCTGTCTCCAAAACCAGCAGGAGTGTGTTGAGTTCTCACAGTGCCATTTCTCTGGTTCTCTCTTCTGCCTCCTCTACCACTTTTAAGGACTCATGTAATTAGATTGAGCCCAGCCAGATAATCCAGGATAAGGTCCTAATCTTTTTTTTTTTTGAGATGGAGTCTCGCTCTGTCACCCAGGCTGGAGTGCTGTGGCTGGATCTCAGCTCACTGCAAGCTCCGCCTCCCGGGTTCACGCCATTCTCCTGCCTCAGCCTCCCGGGTAGCTGGGACTACAGGCGCCGCCACCTCGCCCAGCTAGTTTTTTGTAGTTTTTAGTAGAGACAGGCTGGTCTCGATCTCCTGACCTCGTGATCCACCCGTCTCGGCCTCCCAAAGTGCTGGGATTACAGGCTTGAGCCACCGCGCCCGGCAAGGTCCTAATCTTAAAGTCGGCTAATTAATAATCTTACTTGCATCTGTAGCCTTACTTCCCTTTGTCATGTACAACACATCACAGGATCCAGATGACAACGGGACATTTTAGGTCATTGTTCTGCCCACATGTTACATGTTCCTACTACATGCCACATATGTATTTGACAATAAGTAACAATGGTCAATACTGAAAAAGCAGTACTTAAGCCCATATATAGATATTACTGGTTGAGATCTCTTTTTTAAGAGAGAAATTACCTGTTATATTGAGCTTCTGAGTCACACATATTATCTCTCCTTTGACCAGTATAGACTGGCATCAGGCAGAGCCAACTGGGAATTTTTAGTTCCACTGTTTTTGCTGATTATCTTATGGTATTTACAACTTTTCAAATCTCTGGTTATCTCCAAACATATTAATTATCTATATATTCTAGTTGATATAGCTAAGTGCTCTTTGGTATCTAATACAACAGTGTGAAAGAAAAATGGTTTTGAGCACTAATGCATGTTAAATTATCTAAATTTTTGCTAGTGAAAATATATGAAAACTTGGACAATTTGACCAGTCTTTTAAAATTCTACAATAATTTTATCCAATTATCTAATATCAAGTTAGAGATTTTACAGAATAAGATAAACAGAGATTTTTCACTTGAGTTTCCAAAAGATTCATGAAAAATAACTCTACTTTCTAAATTTAACTAGGGAATCTTCATAACAGCTGTCAATTTACTGGTCACAGCTGAAAGCCCTTTAATTTACAAAAGCTCCCTGATTTTACCTTTAGCTTTTGGATAGGACTTTACTTCAAAAGACCTGACAGTTAGAATTACTTTCCTCCCCATCCCACCATGCTGAGATGTTGCCCAAGATGGAGTTCAGTGGCATGATCTCAGCTCACTGCAATCTCCTCCTCCCGGGTTCAAGTGATTCTCCCACCTCAGCCTCCGAAATAGCTGGGATTACAGGTGCATGCCACCATGCCCGGCTAAATTTTGTATTTTTAGTAGAGAGGAGGTTTCACCATGTTGGCCAGGTTGGTCTCAAATTCCTGACCTCGTGATCTGCCCGCCTCAGCCTCCCCAAAGTGCTGGGATTACAGGTGTGAGCCATCGCGCCTGGCGCTGAAAATTAGAATTTCAAGTGACTCTATATTTTCCCCAAATCAAAGGCAGTCATTGTGTCTCTATGTATTCTAGAATGGAATTCCACTTCATCATTCCTCTGAGAAACAAACGATTAGAGATATGCTTATTTCTAGGAGTGTGTTGAAAGTAACACCTATTCCATGTTGCTACTTTATTCAATGCTAACTCTGAATGTAGCCTTTTAATATAAATAACCATATAATTAACATACAGGAAAAATCTCCACAATTTTAGTAAAATTTAATTAGTAAAATTAGGATTTTACTAATTTGTTATATATATGGCTAAAGCCAATGATTTTCATGTTTCATTAAATATAGTCCTTTTAAATTATTGTTATTTTTACCTTCTGGAACCCAATTCCTGGTGGACATTTGGAGTGGATCTGATAATAACTGGAGACAAATTAATATATGAAATAAAACTTTATTCTCAAATATATTCAATTCTTTTATAAATCCCATAAAAGAGGAAACATTTGAAATCCAGTATTTTGATGTATCACCTTACCATTCATGTATATCCCAGGTCAACACTGGTAGGTTACTTTATACTTGGAAAATGCCAGACAGAGGTTCCAAGATGGCTGAATAGGAACACCTCCAGTCTGCAGCTTCCAGTATGAGTAATGCAGAAGACAGGTGATTTCTGCATTTCCAACTGAGGTACTGGGTTCATCTCACTGGGGCTTGTAAGACAGTGGGTGCAGCCCACGGAGCAGGGCGGGGCATCACCTCACCCAGGAAGTGCAAGGGGTTGGGAATTCCCTTTTCTAGCAAAGGGAAGCCATGACAGACGGTACCTGGAAAATTGGGACACTCTGACCCTAATACTGCGCTTTTCCAAAGGCTTTAGCAAATGGCACACCAGGAGATTATATCCCGTGCCTGGCTTGGAGGGTCCCACACCCATGGAGCCTCGCTCACTGCTAGCACAGCAGTCTGAGATCAAACTGCCAGGTGGCAGCAAGGCTGGGGGAGGGACATCCGCCATTGCTGAGGCTTGAGTAGGTAAACAAAGCAACCAGGAAGCTCGAACTGGGTGGAGCCCAACGCAGCTCAAGGAGGCCTACCTGCCTCTGTAGACTCCACCTCTGGGGGCAGGGCATAGCTGAACAAAAGGCAGCAGAAACTTCTGCAGACTTAAACGTCCCTGTCTGACAGCTTTGAAGAGAGTAGTGGTTCTCCCAGCATGGAGTTTGAGATCTGAAAATGGACAGACTGCCTCAAGTGGGTCCCTGACCCCCAGGTAGCCTAACTGGGAGACACCTCTCAGTAGGGGCTGACTGACACCTCATGGCCGAGTGCCTCCTGAGACGAAGCTTCCAGAGACAGGATCAGGCAACAATATTTACCGTTCTGCAATATTTGCTGTTCTGCAGCCTCCGCTGGTGATACCTAGGCAAACAGGGCCTGGAGTGGACCTCCAGCAAACTCCAACAGACCTGTAGCTGAGGGACCTGACTGTTAGGAGGAAAACTAACAAACAGAAAGGACATCCACACCAAAACCCCATCTGTATGTCACCATCTTCAAAGACCAAAGGTAGATAAAACCACAAAGATGGGGAGAAACCAGAGCAGAAAAGCTGAAAATTCTAAAAATCAGAGTGCCTCTTCTCCTCCAAAGGAACACAGCTCCTCACCAGCAACAGAAGAAACCTGGACAGAGAATGACTTTGATGAGGTGAGAGAAGGCTTCAGACAATCGGTAATAACAAAATTCTCTGAGCTAAAGGAGGATGTTTGAACCCATCGCAAAGAAGCTAAAAACCTTGAAAAAAGATTAGATGAATGGCTAACTAGAATAAACAGTGTAGAGAAGTCTTTAAATGATCTGATGGAGCTGAAAACCATAGCACAAGAACTACGTGACACATGCACAGGCTTCAGTAGCTGATATGATCAAGTGGAAGAAGGGGTATCAGTGACTGAAGATCAAATGAATGAAATGAAGCGAGAAGAGAAGTTTAGAGAAAAAAAGAGTAAAAAGAAATGAACAAAGCCTCCAAGAAATATGGGACTATGTGAAAAGATCAAACCTACATCTGATTGGTGGACCTGAAAGTGATGGGGAGAACGGAACCAAGTTGGAAGACACTCTTCGGGTATTATCCAGAACTTCCCCAACCTAGTGAGGCAGGCCAACATTCAAGTTCAGGAAATACAGAGAACACCACAAAGATACTCCTTGAGAAGAGCAACTCCAAGACACATAATTGTCAGATTCACCAAAGTTGAAATGAAGGAAAAAATGTTAAGGGCAGCCAGAGAGAAAGGTCGGGTTACCCACAAAGGGAAG
>NW_012122043.1:4280343-4316005 GCF_000951035.1 Colobus angolensis palliatus
ACAACATACCAGAATCTCTGGGACACATTTAAAGCAGTGTGTAGAGGGAAATTTATAGCATTAAATGCCCACAAGAGAAAGCAGAAAAGATCTAAAATTGACACCCTAAACATCACAATTAAAAGAACTAGAGAAGCAACAGCAAACACATTCAAAATGCCTTCTAGCAGAAGGCAAGACATAACTAAGATCAGAGCAGAACTGAAGGAGATAGAGACACAAAAAACCCTTCAAAAAATCAATGAATCCAGGAGCTGGGTTTTTGAAAAGATCAACAAAATTGATAGACCACTAGCAAGACTAATAAAGAAGAAAAGAGAGAAGAATCAAATAGACGCAACAAAAAATGATAAAGGGGATATCACCACCAATCCCACAGAAATACAAACTACCATGAAAGAATACACAAACACCTCTACGCAAATAAACTAGAAAATCTAGGAGAAACGGATAAATTCCTGGACACATACACCCTTCCAAGACTAAACCAGGAAGAAGTTGAATCACTGAATAGACCAAAAACAAGATATGAAATTGAGACAATAATTAATAGCCTACCAACCAAAAAAGTCCAGGACCAGATAGATTCACCGTTGAATTCTACCAGAGGTACAAAGAGGAGCTGGTACCATTCCTTCTGAAACTATCCCTATCAATAGAAAAAGACAGAATCCTCCCTAATTCATTTTTATGAGGCCAACATCATCCTGATACCAAAGCCTGGCAGAGACATAACAAAAAAAGAGAATTTTAGACCAATATCCCTGATGAACATCAATGCAAAAATCCTCAGTAAAATACTGGCAAACTGAATCTAGCAGCACATCAAAAAGTTTATCCACCACGATCAAGTTGGCTTCATCCCTGGGATGCAAGGCTGGTTCAACATACGCAAATCAATAAATGTAATCCATCATATAAACAGAACCAAATACAAAAACAACATGATTATCTCAGTAGATGCAGAAAAGGCCTTTGACAAAATTCAACAGCCTTTCATGCTAAAAACTCTAAATAAACTAGGTATTGATGGGACGTATCTCAAAATAGTAAGAGCTATTTATGACAAACCCACAGCCAGTATCATACTGAATGGGCAAAAACTGGAAGCATTCACTTTGAAAACTGGCATAAGACTGGGATGCCCTCTCACACCACTCCTATTCAACATAGTGTTGGAAGTTCTGGCCAGGGCAATCAGGCAAGAGAAAGAAATAAAGGATATTCAATTAGGAAAAGAGGAAGTCAAATTGTCCCTGTTTGCAGATGACATGATTGTATATTTAGAAAACCCCATCGTCTCAGCCCAAAATCTCCTTAAGCTGATAAGCAACTTCAGCAAAGTCTCAGGATACAAAATCAATGTGCAAAAATCACAAGCATTTTTATACACCAATAACAGACAGAGAGCCAAATCATGAGTGAACTCCCATTCACAATTGCTTCAAAGAGAATAAAATACCTAGGAATCCAACTTACAAGGGATATGAAGGACCTCTTCAAGGAGAACTACAAATCACTGCTCAACGAAATAAAAGAGGACACAAACAAATGGAAGAACATTCTATGCTCATGGATAGGAAGAACCAATATTGTGAAAATGGCCATAGTGCCCAAGGTAATTTATAGATTCAATGCCATCCCCATCAAGCTACCAATGACTTTCTTCACAGAATTAGAAAAAACTATTTTAAAGTTCATATGGAACCAAAAAAGAGCCCACATTGCCAAGACAATCCTAAGTCAAAAGAACAAAGCTGGAGGCATCACGGTACCTGACTTCAAACTATACTACAAGGCTACAGTAATCAAAACAACATGGTATGGGTACCAGAACAAGAGATATAGACCAATGGAACAGAATAGAGCCCACGGAAATAATATCACACATCTACAACCATCTGATCTTTGACAAACCTGACAAAAACAAGAAATGGGGAAAGGATTCCCTATTTAGTAAATGGTGCTGGGAAAACTGGCTAGCCATATGTAGAAAGCTGAAACTGGATCCCTTCCTTATACCATATACAAAAATTAACTCAAGATGGATTAAGCACTTAAATGTTAGACCTAAAACCATAAAAACCCTAGAAGAAAACCTAGGCAATACCATTCAGGATATAGGCACGGGCAAGGACTTCATGACTAAACACCAAAAGCAATGGCAACAAAAGCCAAAACTGACAAATGGGGCCGGGCACGGTGGCTCAAGCCTGTAATCCCAGCACTTTGGGAGGCCAAGACGGGTGGATCACGAGGTCAGGAGATCAAGACCATCCTGGCTAACATGGTGAAACCCCATCTCTACTAAAAATACAAAAAACTAGCTGGGCGAGGTGGCAGGCGCCTGTAGTCCCAGCTTACTCGGGAGGCTGAGGCAGGAGAATGGCGTAAACCTGGGAGGCGGAGCTTGCAGTGAGCTGAGATCCGGCCACTGCACTCCAGCCTGGGTGGCAGAGCGAGACTCCGTCTCAAAAAAAACAAAAAACAAAAACAACAAAAAAAAAAACTGACAAATGGGATCTAATTAAACTAAAGAGCTTCTGCACAGCAAAAGAAACTACCATCAGAGTGAACAGGCAACCTAAAGAATGGGAGAAAATTTTTACAATCTACCCATCTGACAAAGGGCTAATATCCAGAGTCTACAAAGAACTTAAACAAATTTACAAGAAAAAATCAACCCCATCAAAAAGTGGGCAAGGGATATGAACAGACACTTCTCAAAAGAAGACATTTATGCAGCCAACAGACACATGAAAAAATGTACATCATCACTGGCCATCAGAGAAATGCAAATCAAAACCACAATGAGATACCATCTCATACCAGTTACAATGGGGATCATTAAAAAGTCAGGAAACAACAGGTGCTGGAGAGGATGTGGAGAAATAGGAACACTTTTACACTGTTGGTGGGACTGTAAACTAGTTCAACCATTGTGGAAGACAGTGTGGTGATTCCTCAAGGATCTAGAACTAGAAACACCATTTGACCCAGCCATCCCATTACTGGGCACATACCCAAAGGATTATAAATCATGCTGCTATAAAGATACATGCACACATATGTTTATTGCAGCACTATTCACAATAGCAAAGACTTGGAACCAACCCAAATGTCCATCAATGGCAGACTGGATTAAGAAAATGTGGCACATATACACCATGGAATACTAAGCAGCCATAAAAAAGGATGAGTTCGTGTCCTTTGTAGTGACATGGATGAAGCTGGAAACCATCATTCTGAGCAAACTATTGCAAGGACAGAAAACCAAACACTGCATGTTCTCACTCATAGGTGGGAACTGAACAATGAGAACACTTGGACACAGGGTGGGGAACATCACACACCAGGACCTGTGGTGGGGTGGGGGGAGGGAGGGAAGGATAGCATTAGGAGATATACCCAATATAAACGATGAGTTAATGGGTGCAGCACACCAACATGGCACATGTATACATATGTAACAAACCTGCACGTTGTGCACATGTACCCTAGAACTGAAAGTACATATATATATAAGTGTGTGTGTGTGTGTGTATATATATATATATATATATATAGTGAGAGAGAGAGAGAGTGTGGTATGGCACTATTTACAACAGCCAAGACACGGAATTAACCTAGGTGTCCAACAACAGATGAATGGATAAATAAAATGTGGTACATATACACAATGGAATAAAAAAGAATGAAACCTGTCATTTGTGGCAATAGATGGAACTGGCAGACATTACATTAAGTGAAATAAGCCAGGAACAGAAAGTTAAACACTCTATGTTCTTACTCACGTGGAAGCTAAAGAAAAGTTGATATCATAGAAATAAAAGGTAGAACAAAGGATAATAAAGACTGGGAAGGGGAAGATAGGGAGAGATTTGTGGGAAAGATTTGTGTAAGGATACAAAATCACAGCTACATAGGAGGAATGAGTTCTAGTGTTCTTTACCACTATAGGATGGCTATAATAAATAACATATGATATAATTTCAAATAGCTACAAGTAGGATATTGAATGTTCCCAAGACAAATGATAAATGCTTGAGATGATAAATATGCTAACTACTCTGATTTGATTACAATACATTATATATATGAAAACATTACTATGTGCCCTATGAATATGTACAACTACTATCTGACAATTAAAATAAATAAAATAAAATAAAGAATTCATTTGTTATTCTGGGAAAAAAAAAATGTCACTGAACCCGAAGAAAGCATTAAATTGACAGTGGTACTATGGATTAGATGCCTTTATTAAATATAAATATATCAAATATAAACGTTAAATGGCTAAGTTTTAATCAAGTAACACCAACTAAACATTGAATGTTATAAACATTTAAAACATTTAAAGAAAATGCAGACTTAAATGTTAACCTTACTATTAATAAAAATGCAAATTAAATATTATATTACTTTCAAAAAGTAAGCAATTAAAGAACCATCTATTCTATATTTCTATCAGATAAGGCATAAAATTAGCCTTTGAAAATTGTTCTAACAATACAACAGAACTTTTCACAAAATGAATGCAAGCACTACAGGGAACATTTAAATTTAAGTACCAAAGCACATACAAGTTAACCCTTCCCAGCGAAAATGGCTAACGCACCTGAATGTTTTATACTGAAATCATAAAAATGCATGAAATGTATCATGACGTAATCTAATTATCTTGGAAGCTTGAAAGCATACACATTCCAAAAGGTTGTATGATACTGAATGTATCTATACAGTTTATCTGTTATCCTATAATCCAATATAAGAGTCTTAAGACAAAGTTCAGGTAAATTACCTTTTTTTTATGTATGGAAATCATTTCACAAACATTGATATAACAACAAACCTCTTTCTTGGTCAATATATTTTAAAAGTGACAATAAAGGTTTTTAAAATGGACAAGACCATTTCTTTAGATCCCAAATATGCACCTTGATGTTCTAAACAAGATTCTAATAAAAAATTTTAAAACTTATTAAAATTATAACTTTAAATATACAGAGATCTTAATATTGTATAGACAACTGCTGCTCGATTTTAGAGGAGGGCTATAAAGTAGAATATTTTAACAGCTTAGCCCATTTACACAGCCTAATTACATCATCTTGCTATTACCACTTTTTCCTAAGTGCTGTAGAACATTCTCTGAAGGAGGAGACACACTTTCCAAGGAAGTTCTAGAATCAAAAGAAAGGAGAAATCAACAATGATTGTTGAGTATCTTTTGTTAAATACATTCCCAGGCACTTGTTTTTAATGGTACTATAATATCTTTTAACAAATTTCATTTTTCTTACATCATGGATAGTGAGAATTGCAATTAATTTTTGTGTACTGTCTTTGTCTTTGTATCTAGCAATCACTTTAACTCTAATATTTCTTTCACATGCCTCTAATTTTATTTTGATAAAGAAAAATATTTTATTTTAAACTTCTATTTTAGTTTCAGGGGCATATGTGCAGGTTCGTTATATATAGATAATTTACATGTTGTGGGGTTTAGTGTATAGATTATTTCATCATCCAGGTAATAAGCGTGGTACCCGATAGGTAGTTTTTTGATCCTCACCATCCTCCTACCATCTACCCTTAAGTAGGCTCCAGTGTCTGCTGTTCCCTTCTTTGTCCATGTATACTCAAAGTTTAGCTCCCATTTATAAATTAGAACACGTGGTATTTGGTTTTCTGTTCTTGCATTAGTTTGCTTGATAATGGCCTCCAGCTTCATCCATACTGCTGCAAAGCACATCATCTTGTTCTTTTTTATGGCTGCATAGTACTCCATGGTGTATACATACACTTCTCTTTATCCAGTCTACCACTGATGAGCATATAGGTTGATTTCATGTCTCTGCTATTGTGAATAGTGCTGTGATAAATATACACATGCATGTATCTTTATGGTACAATGATTTACATTCCTTTGGGCATATATTCAACAATGGGATTGCTGGCCCAAATGGTAGTTCTGTTTTAAATTCTTTGAGGAATTACCAAACTGCTTTCCACAATGACAGAACTAATTTACATTCCTACCAACAGTGCATAGGCATTCCCTTTTCTCTACAACCTTGTCAGCATCTGTTATTTTTTGACTTTATTTAATAATAGCCATTCTGACTGGTATAAGATGGTATCTTGTGGTTTTGACTTGCATTTCTCCAATGATTAGTAATACTGAGCATTTTTTCATATGCTTGTTGGCCAGGTGAATGTATTCTTTTGAGAAATGTCTGTTCACGTCCTTCACCCATTTTTTAATGGGTTTTTTTTTCCTGTGAATTTAAGTTCCTTACAGATTCTGGATATTAAACTTTTGTCAGATGCATAGTTTGCAAATATTTTCTCATATTCTGTGGGTTATCTGTTTACTCTGTTGAGTTTCTTTTGCTGTGCACAAGTTCTTTAGTTTAATTAGGTCCCACTTGTCAATTTTTGTTTTTGTTGTAATTGCTTTTGGCATCTTCATCATGAAATCTTGGCCAGAATGTAATTGTCCTACTGTCCAGAATGGTAATTCTTAGGTTTTTCTTCAAGGGTTTTTATAAGTTTTAGACTGTACATTTAAGTCTTTAATCCATGTTGAGTTGATTTTTGTATATGGTGTAAGGAAGGGGTCTAGTTTCAGTCTTCTGCATATGGCTAACCAGTTTTCCCAGCACCATTTATTGAATATAGGGAGTCCTTTCTCCATTGCTTGTTTTTGTTGACTTTGTTGAAGATCAGACTGTTGTAAGTGTGCATTATTTTCTGAGTTTTCTATTCTGTTCCATTGGTCTGTGTGCCTGATTTATTTATTTATTTATTTATTTAATTTATGAGATAGTCTTGCTCTATCACCCAGGCTGGAGTGCAGTGGCATAATCTCAGCTCACCGCAACTTCTGCTTCCCAGGCTCAAGGGATCCTTCACTTCAGCTTCCTGAGTAGCTAGGACAATAGGTATGTGCTATCATGCTTGGCTAATTTTCGTATTTTTTGTGGAGATGGGGTTTCACCATGTTTCCCAGGCTGGTTTTGAATTCCTGGCCTCAAGTGATTTGCCTGCCTCTGCCTCCCAAAGTGTTGGGATTACTGGCGTGAGCCACCTCCTCCCCAGCCTATTCTGGGTATTAACCCCTTATCAGATATATGATTTATAAATACTTTCTCATTCTATGGGCTGCCTTTTCACTCTTTCGATAGTGTCCTTTGATGTTCAAGTTTTTGATTTTGATGAAGTCTAATACATGTATCTTTTCTTTTGTTGTCCATGCTTTTGTTGCCATACCCAAATCAGTGCTAAATCCAATGCTGCGAAAGTTTTCCACTGTTTTCTTCTAAGAGTTTTATAATTTTAACTCATGTTCAAGTTGTTGATTCATTTTAGTTGATTTTCGGATATGGTGTAAGGTTTTTTCCGTATGCTTTCGAAAACTGTTCTTTTAGGGGCCGGGCACGGTAGCTCATGCCTGTAATCCTAGCATTTTGGGAGGCCGAGGCAGGTGGATCACGAGGTCAAGAGATTGAGACCATCCTGGCCAACATGGTGAAATCCCATCTCTATTAAAAATACAAAAATTAGCTGGGCGTGGTGGCGGGTGACTGTAGTCTCAGCTACTTGGGAGGCAGAGGTTGCAGCGAGCTGAGATCGTGCCACTGTACTCCAGCCTGGGAGACTAAGCAAGACTCCATCTCAAAACAAAAAACAAAAAACAAAAACAAACAACCCTCCTCCACAAAAAATTGTTTTTTTAGTAGTTGCCCCCAAATTTACAACATGGATTCTTTGTTCTGATATCAACTGGCATATGTGTAGAAAAATAATTAATGTAGCAGTCTTGAGACTGCCATCCTTAGAAAGACCTGCTTGCAAGGTTGGCCCCTGGCTGGTATCTGGGAACTTGGGATTTTGGGGTGGGGGTTCCCACCATTTCCAGAAGTGATGAGTGCCTCACTATACTAAAACTGCTATACAAACAATGTGGTTTATGCTGAATTGCTGCTTCCTGACAGTCTGGAGCTATAGTATGTGCTAGGCAGAGGGCAACTACATGACCAACCCCCAGTAAAATCCTTGGGCACTGAGTCTTTAATGAGTTTCCCTGGTAGACAACATTTTATAGGTGTCACAATTCATTGAAATTAAGCACATCCTGTGTGATTCCACTGGAAGAGGACTCTTGAAAGCCTGTTTCCTCCAGACTTCACCTTATGTACCTTTTCCCTTTGCTGATTTTGCTTCGTATTTTGTTGCTGTAATAAATCATAGCCATGAATACATCTATGTCCTGAGTTACGTGAGTCCTCCTAGCATATAATGAAGCTTGGGTGGTCTTGAGTACCCCCAACACAGAGCATCTTACTCTCTTCCCAAACTGCAAGGTGTTTAGAATAGTAAGAATACTTAATCCCCTCTCAACTTATGTATTAGTATTATCATGTATTTTAATTACATTAGAACCTATAAAAATCATTATTTTTGTTTTCTACCGCCAATATTGATTGAGACCTACCACATATTTACTCTTCGTTGATCTTCATTTCTCCTGTACCTCTGACCTTTCATTTAAAATCACTTTTTTCCCAGAGAACATTCTGGTATTTTCTTTAGAGTAGGGCTTCTTCTAAAGTAACAAATTATCTTAGTTTTTTAAATTTGCATGAAAATTAGTTATTTTACATTTATTTTTGAAGGCTCTTTTCCTGGGTCTAGAGCTTTGGGCTTGGAGAATTATTTGGTGACTTCTGTTGAGTGAGAGTCAGCTGTGAATCTAACTATTGCACTCTTAAGGTAAACTTTATCCCTCCAAGTGCTTTATAGTTCTTTTAGGCTTTAATTTTTCAAGCAATTTTTCTCTGATGTACTCATGTCATGCTGAAGGCTGGAGTGGCTGTGGCAACTTCTTAAAATAAGACGATGAAGTTTGCTGCATCAACTGACTCTTTCACTCACAAAAGATTTCTCTGTAGCTTGAGATTCTGTATGATAGCATTTTACCCAGAGTAGAACTTCTTTCAAAATTGGAGTCAATTTCCTTAAACTTTTTTTTTAAACACCGAATGGGTACTTAATCCCCTCAAACTTTGCCACTGCTTTATCACCTAAGTTTATGTACTATTCCAAATCCTTTGTTGTTATTTCAACAATGTTCACAGCATATTCACCAGTAGTAGACTGCATCTCAAAAAAGCGTTTTCTGGGCTGGGCACAGTGGCTTACACCTGTAATCCCAGCACTTTTGGAGGCTGAGTGGGAGAACTGCTTGAGGCCAGAAGTTTGAGACCAGCCTGAGAAAAATAACAAGATCCCATTTCTACAAAAATAACAAATAATAAAAAAAGAAAATACTTTCTTTGCTCATCCATAATAAGGAACTTCTCATCCTTTCAAATTTTATCATGAAGTTGCAGCAATTCAGTCATATCTTCAGGCTCCACTTCTAATCTGAATTGTTTTGCTATGTCTACCACATCAGCAGTTACTTCCTCCAATGAAGTCTTGAACCCCTTAAAGTCATCCATGAGTTGGATTCAGCTTTTTCTAAACTCTTGTGAATGTTGATATTTTTACCTCCTCTCATGAATAATATATATTCTTAATGGCATCTAGAATGGTGACTCCTTTCCATAAAGTTTTCAATTTACTTTGCCCAGATCCATTACAGAATCAGCTATGGCAGCTATAACCTTATGAAATGTATTTCTTAAATATTTAAGACTTGAGTCAAAATTACTCCTTGATCCATGGGCTGCAGAATGGATGTTGTGTTAGCAGGCATTAAAAAAACCCATTAATTTCCTTCTACATCTCCATCAGAGTTCTTGGTGACTAAGTGCATTGTCAATGAGCAATAATATTTTGAAAGAAATCTTTTTTTTTCTGAGTAGTAGGTCTCAATAGTGAGCTTAAAAGATTCAGTAAACCAGCCTGGGTAACATGGTAAGACCCCATCTCTAAAAAAAAAAAAAAAATTATCCTGGCATGGTGGTATGTGCCTGTAAACCCAGCTACTGAGGGAGGCCGAGTCAGGAGGACTGCTTGAGTCCAGGGATTCAGTAAACTATGCTACAGGCTAGGCTCAGTGGCTCATGCCTGTAATCCCTAGCACTTTGGGAGGCTAACGTGGGAGAATTGCTTAAGGCCAGGAATATGAGACCAGCCTGGGCAACAAAGGTGAGACCCTGTCTCTACAAAGAGTTTAATTATTATTATTTTTTTTTGAGATAGAGTCTTGCTCTGTCGCCAGGCTGGAGTGCAGTGGTGCGATCTCAGCTCACTGCAATCTCTGCCTCCCAGGTTCAAGTGATTCTCTTGCCTCAGCCTCCCGAGTAGCTGGGACTACAGGTGCCCGCCACCATGCCCAGCTAATTTTTGTATTTTTAGTAGAGACGGGATTTCACCATGTTGGCCAGGATGGTCTCGATCTCTTGATTTCGTGATCCGTCTGCCTCGGCCTCCCAAAGTGCTGGGATTACAGGTGTGAGCCACTGTGCCCGGCCGAAAGGTTGAAATTTAAAAAGAAAGTAGCAGGGCATGGTGGCGTGCACCTACTGTAGTTCTAGCACTTAGGAGACTGAGGCAGGAGGATCTTTTGAGTCCAGGAGTTTAGGGTTGCAGTGAGCTATGATTGTGTCACTGCACTCCAGCCTGGGTGACAGCAAGACCCTATCTCTAAAAAAAGAACAAAACCCAAAAAACCTCCATGCTATAAACAGACGTGTTGTCATCCAGGCTTTGTTGTTCCATTCATAGAGTGGAGGCACAGTAGATTTAGTGTTAATTCCTAAGGGCCCTTGGATTTTCAGAATGGTACATGAGCATCAGCTTGAACTTAAAGTCAACAGCTGCATTAGCCCTAACAAGAGAGCTTGCCTGTCCTTTGAAACTAGGAATTGACTTTTCCTCTCAAGCTGTGAAAGTCCCTGATGGCATCTACTTTCAGTAGATGGCTGTTTCTTCTACACTGAAAATCTGCTGTTTAGTGTGGCTACCGTCATCAATTATCTAACTTAGATCTTCTGGGCATCTTGCTACAGCTTCTCCATCAGCATTTGCTGCTTCACATTGTACTTTTGTTACAAAGACGACTTCTTAGAATGATACATTGGACTTTGAGGGCTGGAAGAAAGGGTGGGAATGAAGTGAAGGATAGAAGACTACATGTTGGGTATAGTGTACACTGCTCAGGGCTTGGGTGACGGGTGCACCAAAATCTCAGGAAAAAAAAAAAAAAGATGGCTTATTTCTTTAAACCTCATGAACTAACCTAACCCTCTGTTAGCTTCACACTTTCCTTCCTCAGCTTCCTGTCCTCTCTCATCACCTTCAAATAATGGAAAAGAGGTCCTTGCACTGATTACGCTTTGGCTTAAGGCAACACTGTGGCTGCTATGATCTTCTATACAGACTACTAAAATTTTCACCATATTGGCAATAAAGTTGTTTCACTTTGTTATCATTCTTGTGTCCACTGGAGTAGCATTTGTAATCTCCATCAAGAACTTTTCCTCATTGGCTTCACAACAATGAACCACGTGGCTAACTGGTACAAAAGGCTTAGTTTTCAGCCTATCTTGGCTTTTGACATGCCTTCCTCACTAAGCTTAATCATTTCTAGCTTTCGATTTAAAGTGAGCATGTGACTCTTTCTTTCACTGGAATACTAATAGGTCATTGTAGGGTTATCAGTTGGCCTAATTTTAGTATTGTGTCTCAAGGAATAGGGAGGACCAAAGAGAGGGAAAGAGATGAGGAAACAGCCAGTGACTAGAGTGGGCAGAACACACACATTTATAAAAGTTGCTGTTTTATATGGGTGCAGTTCAAAGTGCCCCAAAATAATTACAATAGTAACCAAGATCACTGATCACAATCACCATAACAGGTGTCATAAAAGAGTTTGAAATGTTGTATGAATTACCAAAATGTGACACAAAGTGGGTACACATTGTTGGAAAATGGCGCTGATAGACTTGCTTGATGCAGGGTTGCCACAAACCTTCGATATGTAAAAATTGCAGTATCTGCGACTACTGAGGGTAGATAATACAAGACAACGCAGTTTCCATCTTGCTCTCTCTCTCTTGCTTAGGGGAAGCCAGCTGCCATGATGCAAAGACATTTGAAGAGCCTTATGGAAGGGCCTATGTGGTGAGGAACTGAGGCCTCTTGCCAACAGACATGTGAATGAGCCCCCTGAGAAGCAGATCCTCTGGTCTCAGTGAAGCCTCTGAATGACTATAGTCCAGGCCAACATCTTGACTGCAACATGAAAAACCCTGAGCTAAAACCACCTGACTAAGCACTCCTGAATCCTGATCTGCAAACTGTGAGTTTATGAGTGTTGTTTAAGTCAGTCAATTTTAAGGTAATTAGTTTTGTATTAGTAGTTAATTACAGTATGCTTGTTTTAAAACTTCATGTTATTTTGTGATTATATTATTTTAAATTTAATTTTTTTATGTAAAAAGAAAATGAAATAATAGCTTATAAATTTTAAGTAATATTCAAATATGACAGAATATGGTTGCTTTACCTCTTTATTGTTTTTTGAATTCCTAACTGGAAGCAGAGTTTTTCAGAAGAGATGAAGCCATCTCCACGATAGTATTAATAGATAAGCCATTCAGAAAACCTTTATGTCTTATTCTCACTTCCTGAAGCGCATTTATAATATGGTCTCTATGCAAAAGGAAAACATACATGAGTATTTATTTGTCTTTTCCAAAGGAACACATTCTGAATATATCAAAGTTATTAACTTGAACTATATTTTTACACAAAAGTTTTAAACCAGTTAAAATATAATTTTGGTTATTACCTGCTGACTTCTGGATGCAGTTCAGCCAGTTTCTTTATGATCTTGGTAAAGCTACGAAGGTTCAACGTAGTTGGAGGTATGAATTGAACAGGTGTATCAGGTAATAATTTAGCAGATTCAATCTGCTTACAATTCTTCTTGACACCCTAAATAAGCATTTAAAAAGTTTTCTTAAAATCAGTAAGGACCATTACATAAAGACAATACAGCTTATTCAATAATAATATATTTGAAAATTAAAATAATAAAATAAAAATTCCTTAAAAGTTTACTTTAACTTGGGATTATTTGTATCAATTGCATTTACTTGGGCTGTGTTTCAGGGCCATATACTACAAAACATACCCAACATTTTTTCTTTCTGATAAAGTATACGAGGCTATGTCTAAATAAGCCTTTCTCAACCAGATTTCTCATCTGAACCATAGAACACAGAAAATGATGTAACTACTTTCTCAATTCTCCCAAAGATAGGATATAACTAGTTTCATTTTAGATGCACAGGAGAGAGATTCATTCATTAAATAAATGTTTTAGGCTTAGGGCATTAAGGCTTAATTCTCTTAACCAACCTAAGAAAGGCTACACAGTAATTAGAGATATTTTACATCATATTTACTATATGCTGTATGTAATGAATACAAATTGTATGCCCAGAAGTGCACTATATGCTGCGCGGGAAAAACTATAGTGAGATAAAAAACAGAGTCCTCTCCATTTGTGAAGAGACAAAATTGAAATGATCAATTAGTTACTGTTAACAATGCAAGTAGGCTATAAATTGTAGAAAACCACTGTAAATACCATAAGAGTTCTATAAAGGAAGGATTCAGACTTTAAAGCCTCGATGAAGTCAGGGCAAGACACATAATATACTGGACCTTTCACATCAGAACATTACATCTTTCACTTGCTTGTTTATTGCCTTAACTCCCTCACTAGATTTAAGTTCCTTAAGAGCACAGATTTTTGTCTGTTTTATTCATTGTTGCCTTCCCAGTGCCTAGAATAGTGTACACAGTTGGTATGTAATAACTATTTGTTTAATAAATAAAAAGTTTGGGATACAATAGTTTAAGTGACAGTTGAAGTAAGTGCTCTCCAAGAAAGAATATGTTCTCCAAGAAAGAAGTCAAATTATTGGTAAGTAATAACAACAACAGCTAATGTTTTCTGGGTACATCTTCCAAGGTAGGCACTGTTCTAAAAATTTTTCTGTGGTAAGCTCATTTAAGCTCGTCAACATTTGTGAGGTAATGGCTCTTATCTCCATTTTACGATAAGGAAGCTCAGAAATGGAAAGGTTAGGTTACTCTTCCAGAGTCACATGGTGAGTAAGTGGCAAAGCCAGGTTATGAATCTAAGAGTGTTTATTAATCACTATGATTCTGCTTTTCATTGTAGATAATCAATATTTTCTAAATGAATGAATAGAATAAATAAATGTGGAGAATCAGAAAAAGAACATGGGAACAAGAAATTGCTAGAAAGGAAAGAGAACTTGGAGTATAGTTTAACAAAGATAGTTACAGGAACTTCCCGATCCACATACCAATAGCCCATATGGCCCTCTTTATAACATCACTATCTCAACCCCATGGCCCACTGCCACAGCTGACAGGATCAAGAGTGTTGCTGCCTGAGCTAATGAACATCAACATCACAGCTTGGATCAATTCAATTTCCTGTCTAAAGCATGTGGAATTAGCAGGGTGTGGTGGTTCACACCTGCAATCCCAGCACTTTGGGAGGCCAAGGTGGAAGGATCACTTGAGGACAGGAGTTTGGGACCAGCCTGGGCAACATAGCACGACCTGGTCTCTACAGAAAAATACAAAAATTAGCTGGACATGATGACACACCTGCAGTTCCAGCTACTTGGGAAGCTGAGGTGGGAGGATTGCTTGAGCCCAGGACTTCGAGGCTACAGTGAGCTGTGGTTGTGCCACTGCACCCCGGCCTGGGTGACAGAGTGAGATCCTGTCTCAGGGGGAAAAAAAAAAAAAAAAAAAAAAAGACTGAAATTAGAACATGAAGCAAATGAATTAATCAGATCACAGGGACTTGAATTGAACATATAGAGTTAGAATCAAGCCAAACAAAGCCAAATGGGGGAAGAAAGCAGTCATGAGCAGAGAAAAGCAGTGTGTAGAGAGAGGGGAATAAGGGGAATGAGCACACGGAGAGCAGAGGCAGGAGACCACATGTGCTACACAAGAGAGGAAAGGGAGAGCCACAGATCCCACAGCTCCAGCTCAGGGCCCCACGCAGCTTCACTGCACTTTGTTTCCTTCCTTCCTGCTGTAGATTGAGGCTATGTACCAAACAAATCAATCCCACATATGAAGGGTCACTGAGATGAAAGGAAAAGTTTCAAGAAAGGGATGAACAGTGTCAAACAGGCAAAGTAGTCAAGAGGAAGGCAGATGAGGGAAAGACAAATAAAAGGTCACTAGTGCCTTATGAAAAGGGCCATTTAGGTAAAATTTTAGAGACTGAAGTCAGATTATCAGGACAACAGAGAAGCAAAGAAACAGACATTGAATATAACCTACTTGATTGAGAACTTTGGCAATAAAAACATAGGACAGGCTGGGTGTGGTGGCTCAGGCCAGTAATCCCAGCATTTTGGGAGGCTGAGGCGAGCAGATGACTTGAGGTCGGGAATTCAAGATGAGCCTGGCCAACATGGTGAAACCAAATCTGTACTAAAAACACAAAAAAATTAGCCAGGCAAGGTAGTAGGTTCTTATAATCCCAGCTACTCAGGAGGTAGAGGAAGGAGAATTGCTTGAACCCAGGAGGCAGAGGTTGCAGTGAACTGAGATTGCGCCACTGCACCCCAGCCTGGGCGACAGAGTGAGACTCTGTCTCAAACAAATAAAACAAAACAAAACAAAAAAATAAAAACAAAAAACTCCCCCAAAACAAAAAAAACCCACATAGGACAAATAAGGATGGTAAAGTTAGAGGAATGCAAAGTCAAGTGAAAATCCTGTCAGGATTAGGAAGGGCTGTGCCTGACTTTGAGTAGAGGCTAAGGTTTGTGAGTGGAAGTGGAGTTGCTAATGGTATAGAAAAGGAATGTGATAACTCCAGGAATGAGGAAAGGACTGGATAAAGGACACAGTTAGAAGAGATCCCTTTACCTTATTAAGGGAAAAAATTAGATTCATTTATTCAACAAGTATTGATTCTTGTGCTGATCTATGGATTCAAAATAATCCCAGCAAAAATCAAAGTAGGATTTTTTTTTTTTTTTTTGTAGATAGGTGAATTATAAAAGTATACAGCAAGGCGAAGAGACTAAATAGCCACAATAACTCTGAAAAAGAATAAAGTTAAAGGACTCATTCCACCTGATTTCAAAACTTACTATGAGGCTGCAGTAATGAAGACAGCGTACTACGGGTGGAAAGAGACAAAACAGTTCAACAAAACAGTTCCAGTCTAGAAATAGACTCACACAAACATGGTCAATTGGTTTTTGACCAAGGTGCAAAGGTAATTCAACAGAAATAGGATCATCTTTTCAACAAATGATGCTGGAACTATTCCATATGCAAAACAGAAACAAACGCAAATAAACAATAACTACCTCAACAAATACCAGAAACAATATATGAAAATTAACTGAAAATCTCTATGATCTTGGATTATGCTAAGATTTCTTAGCTACAACACTAAAAGCATACATTATGAATAAAAAAATTAATAAATTATACTTCATAAATACTAAAATATCCCTATTCTGAGAAAGACACTGTTAATGGAATGAAAAGACAAGGCACAAAGTGAGAAAAATTATTTGCAAATCGCCTATCTGGTAAAGGACTCAAAATCAGAATATTAAAACATCAAAATTCAATAATAAAATAAACTGAATAAAAATGGACACAACATGAGCAGGAATAAAATGCCAGTATACACAACAACATGGATCAATCTCAAATGCATTCAGTGAAAGAAGCCAGGCTAACAGGGCTATATAGTATAATTTCATTTATATAACGTTCTGGAAAAGGTCAAGTTTTAAGAATAAGAAACAGATCAGAGCACGAGGTAATTTTTTGGAATGATGGAACTGTTCTGAATCTTGATTACGGTGGTGCTGATTTGCCTATATACATTTGTCTAAAGCTATAGGCACCAAAAAGTATTGAATTTTACTGTATGTAAATTAAAAAAATATATATATATATGGAACACCTATGAGATTCCAGGCAATTTGCTGAGCAGTGGAGAGGAAAGACTGAACGAGGCAAACTTTACCACTTTTCACAGGGTGTTTACCTCAGTAAGAGAGACATGAGAATATATGCAAATAAAACGACTACATTTTATGGTTTTAACAATTATGAGATAAGGTTAGCTGTGAAAGAAAAATCAAGATGAAATTATAATTAGTTACTTATAGAGTAGTAATAAAAAGACGGTGAAGGATTGGCAAAGAGCCTAGTTAAAATGAGTTTTTCGTGAGCTTGGTATACAAAGATCTAGATTTCCCCCTAGGAACAACTGGAGTTGTACAAAACCAGGTTAGGGCGGATTCAAGGTTAAAAACAATTCAGATGAATGCTGTCATTCCCATTTCAAGACTGCATATTGAAGTTATTTATTCTACAAAGCTACTTACAGCAATATGACATACAAAGACCATCTAAGGGATCTATCAAAAACACTAACCTGGTTGGAAGGGAAAACCTCACTGTCTTGCTCAGATCCCAGCTGCCGTGGTCTAGTTCTGGGCACTCTAGAAATGGAGAAGGCTGAGTGGATTTCTTTGTTGGTGCTTTTCTCTAAATTATTCGAACTAATTCTATTCCCATTTTTGGAGGAAAGTGGTGATGTATATTCTCCAAGAATTTTAACAGGCCTCACATTTACTGACTTTCCATTTATTTCTATCCCATTCATTTCTTTCACAGCTATCTTTGCATCACTGTTTTTTGTAAAAGTAAGAGATGCATATCTAAAACATAAAAGCAGAAAACCGAAAGGTTGTTAATGACTTCAAATTACATCAAACTTAATTTTGTAACTACAGATGCAAATACGTTTTTCACAAGAATAACTGCTTTTAAAAATAAAAAGGTTGCTGTACTTACCTTGGGATTAGGAAGAATATTTATTTAGGATAACTAAATAAAAACCAAGTTAAAGATGGGAAATAGAAGAAAAGTATTTCTTACACATTATCTCCTATTAATTTTATATTAAAATCTAATGTAAAATATTTTCAAAGCTCATATATGATAGAGTTGCTGAGATTAGTGGTCTGGGGACATCTGATTATCCATAACTAAAAAACCTTAAAACTAATCCCTATGTATAAACATAAACTTCAGATAACTTAAAGGCTTAAATGTGAGAGGCAAAATTTTAAATATTTAGCAGAATATGCAACAGTGTATCTTTATGACCTTGTAGTGGGGAAATATACAGACAAAAACAAAGAGTTGGAAAATCTAATCAGAATTTTAATTATATACACAAGAAAGTTGGGCAATAGCTATTCCTATAAAAGCATCAGCCCTTGACAGTGTCAATGGAAGGATAAACACCAAATCCTGGGAAGAGTGGCTGTTTTCAAATGATGAGACTATGGATACATTTTTATAAACTCCTTGTATTTTTGCATTTAACTGTATTTTCTAAATTTCTACACAGAATGCAAAATACTTCAAGTAAGAAAAAACTATAGTTCTTAAAAAGTATTCAGCAAGATACTAAAAGAGTCACATCAAGTAATGCTCCTAAGATTACAATACTACTTTAATGAAATGTATTAACATCAGGTCAAATAATTACAGCTAAACAATTATCTTGGCCGGGCGCGGTGGCTCAAGCCTGTAATCCCAGCACTTTGGGAGGCCGAGACGGGCGGATCACGAGGTCAGGAGATCGAGACCATCCTGGCTAACACAGTGAAACCCCGTCTCTACTAAAAAATACAAAAAACTAGCCGGGCGAGGTGGCGGGCGCCTGTAGTCCCAGCTACCCGGGAGGCTGAGGCAGGAGAATGGCGTGAACCTGGGAGGCGGAGCTTGCAGTGAGCTGAGGTCAGGCCACTGCACTCCAGCCCAGGCGACAGAGCGAGACTCCGTCTCAAAAAAAAAACAAAACAAAAACAAAAAACAATTATCTTACAATTATATGACTTCATTTAAGACACACATTTTTAATAAATTGCAACCCCAACTACAAATAGGATCCTTTCTTAATTGATAAAAATTTTATATCTGAAATAAACAGCTATCACTTTTAATGATAAAACAGTAAAAAAAATTCCATTAAGCTATGGCCATTGTTATTTAATACTTTTGAATCATCTGGCAATGTCACAAAACAGAAAGTAGCAACATACATACTCAAAGTAACTATATGTAAATGAGGTAGCCGTCTACCTAAAATATACTGAGTGTCAACTAAAAAGTAATTGAAATCAGAAATAGTAAAATGAAACACAATTTTCTGAGCACCTACTATGTGCCAGGCTTTATTCCTAGTGTTTCACATATATTACTTGTAATAGTTTCACAGCAATGTTGTGAAGGTAGTATTATTATGCTCACTTTATATACAAAGAGGCTGAGGTACAGAAAGGTTAAGTAACTTGCCTAAATTTATTAACCAAGTTGTTGACAGAGCTGGGAATTGAACCAATGTTATCTATTTCTGGAAGCCGTTCTTTTGCCTAATGTGCTCTACTTCCCCACGAAATGGCATGTAGCAAGATAAAGCATACAAAAATCCGTAAGTCTCCTGTATACCATTAACAAGTTACAAAGTATAATGAAAAAAACGATCTGGTTAAGAACAGTATCAACTCAAGACTGCAGCTATTTGTCCATGTGTCCCCTTTCCTGGCCTGTGAAACCCTATGAGAATAGCCCTTGACTTTGTCACCACTGTGGCTGAGATCTGGTATAGAACCTTTGGCAAACAGCAGACACATAATAATGCATATTGATTAAAGTTGGGAAACACACCTGTAATTAGTAGAAGAATCATAAATTGAAATTTCAGAAACTTGGTATTTTTGGAAATGAGACCTTAAATCGGCCTAAAAGAAGAGAAATAAATGTTTGTGAAGGGTAGAAAAATACAACAAAACATGAACAACTAATAAACTTGAAAATAAAGCTCAAAAAAATAATCCTGGTATACCTCAGATACTGAAGGGCAGAGGCCACCAACATGTATCAAATAACCTTTATCTCTTTGTGAGGGTTCAACATTCTTCATTTCTGCTTAGAGAAAAACATATAACAGAAATGATCCTTATTGTACTGATATGTTTCAGAGAAAATGTGAATGCTGTTACATATTTTATGCTTCCTTTTTACTAACCCAAAGCTTATTATAAAGTTATCAGCAACCATCAGCACTTCTAGACTGAGGACTAATAGCCTGCTGTATAGTTTTAAGATTTCTGGGCCTTAATCACATCATCTTAAAAACTAAAGAGGTTGGGTTAGTTAAGTCTCTTGTAGCTCAAAAATGGACAAATTACATCTAAACAAAGTAATCAATTACTGTAATTGTTGTTCCTCAGTATCCCTGGGGGACTGGTTCTCGGACACCCCAAGGATGCTCAAGTCCCTTATGTAAAATGGCATAGTATTTGCATATAACCTACACATATCCTTCCGTATACTTTAAATCATCTCTAGATTAGTTATAATACCTAATAAAATGTAAATACTATGTAAATATTTGTTATACTGTATTGTTTAGGGAATAATGAGACTCCTAAAAAGTCTGTACATGTTTCGTACAGGCTTTTAAAAAATATTCTCAATCTGCAGTTGTCTTTCATTTGTCTTTGGTTCAGAGAAGTGCTATCTAGAACACTGGACACACACAGGATCTTAACTCCCTAGTGTTAATGCTGGCTAGAGTTAGTGGTCTGAGAGCTCTCATTATGCAAATTCCCTTGCCGGGGAAACATCACGCCAAGAAAATCTTTTAATTGGACACCGATCAATAGCAGGTATTATAACATATAGCTTGTAATAATGGTAAGGGCACACAAGAAAAAAAGTGGGGAGATAACTTGAGTTAGAAAGCATGATTTTCCAAACTACAAATACTAGGATTATGGATAAATTTTTTTCTTGATAAAAAATTTCAAAATTCTTAGAGTACATTTTCATAGTCTCTATTGTGAAGAGAACCTGAAACCAAAAAGGATCCACTGAATAGAGATTCAAATTACTAGCAAATCCCATACCTGGCACATAGGGAGTACACAAATATTTGCTGAATGAATCCTTAAAGTAGCTTTTATTTATATGCTTTATAATTTTTATATAGTAATGGGAGATATGGAAATTTTATTTTTTTCATTAAATAATAATATATAAGAGTAGCCTAACACTTATCCAGTGTTTCTGGTGCTCCAGGCAACATGGCAAGCACTTTGTACACATCATCTCATGTAATTCTCACAACCATGCCACAGGGTAGCTATTATTATTTTCATTTTGCAGATAAGGAGGCTGAGGTCTCAGGAGTTTAGGTCACAAATATAGTAAATGGTGATGCTGGAGTCCAGGCACAGTTTGTCGTCGTTAGGTAATAATACCCAACCTTCATTAACTTATTCCATTTGTTAACCTCTTTGAATCATGATGTATTCTATAGAGAAAATAGCAAAACCACCTACCTTTATATTTTTACATTGGAGTGAGGAGGGAATAATGAGCTACAGTATAGTAAAAAAGGGTAAATAAGAATCAGAAGACATACATTATACCCATCACCTCACCTTTCACTACTTCAACACAAAATAGCTAATGAACATCCAATGGGCTGCATGCCGTACCTGGCACTGGAGATAGGGAGTAAACAAAACATATAAAAATCCCTGAGCTCACTGAGCTAATGAGAGGATGGGAAGGTAGTCAATATATCAGGTAAGCAAACCATATAGTGTTGTGATAAGTGACATGAAGAAAACTAACGCAAGGGAAGAAAAAACAGAATAAAACTAAATGATATGGGGCTGGGTGCAATGGCTCACGCCTGTAATCTCAGCACTTCAGGAGGCTGAGGTGGGTGGATCACTTGAGGTCAGGAGTTCAAGATCAGCCTGGCCAACCTGGTGAAACCCCGTTGCTACTAAAAATACAAAAATTAGCCAGGTGTGGTGGTGGGCACCTGTAAGCTGAGGCAGGAGAATCACTTGAACTCGGGAGGTGAAGGGTTGCAGTGAGCCAAGATAGTGCCACTGCACTCCAGTCTGGGGTGACAGAGTAAGACTCTGTCTCAAAAAACAAACGACAACAACAAAACCCCAAAAATAGATGATATAATGCTATTTACTTTAAATTGTATGTGTGTATTAAATATATACATTAGAAAATGCATAAAAATGGTCATTAAAATATTCATAGTGGTTATTGCAGAAACCAGTTTTTTGAGAAACCGTTTTTGAGAAAGTTTTTGAGTTTATTGGAGAAACCAGTTAATTTTAATTTTCCTATATTTTAAAATTTTATTTAAAAAACCATAATAAGCATTATTTAGACAAGCAGGAAAAAAACAATAAAACCAATGCTGATATGGAAAATAAAAGAAAAATCCATATAAGATACAAAAAAAATAAGGAAAGGTAGCATAAACTTACCTAGAAATGACAGAAGGGCAATAATCACAGGTAATAGAGAAAACTATAACTATTCTAAGCAATTAAGGACTATCTAAAAATGAAAACATCCCTAAAATTATTGAAATAAGAGAAAGTAAATAGTTTTCATCATTAACACCAATTTGATGGATTAGTACTGGTTGCCTGGTGGTAACTGGGAAGCTGGTTTTATTCACCATGTACCCACGTGTGGAAAGAGGAAAATGATGCCCTGCAGGAGGAGTGCTGATGTTGGCCTTGAGCAAGAGAAAGAATGCGGGTATCTACCTGTTAAAACTAAATCTTGGATTTAAGCTTTCAGCAGTTTTTTCCTCTTTAAAAAACTGACCTCCAACTGAACAATTTCCTCATTTTTTTATTTATAAAGAAAAGCCAAAACAGGAATAAAATATTAAAACAACTCAGTTGCCCATCACAACACAGAAGCAGGTAAGCACTATTTTACAAATAATCTAGGTTAGGATTTCTCAGTAAATTCTTGAGAACCAACCTAGTGTAAGATCCAAATTCCATCTGTCTTGTTCTATTTGATTTTCTTGTGTTCCTGAGATGTCAACTCCTGTCAGGTTCTCTTTAGCATCAGACCAGTCTTCACTCATCTCTTGGTAATGTCTGCAGTCTAAGACATTAAACACAATGAGCTACGAATGACATATAATGCCCAACACACTGAAAAGTTATCTAAAAACCATGGATGAATCAGCATGATGATGACTACTAGAGTTTTATGTATAAATCTGAAGATAAATATTAGCAAAATAAGAGAACCAAGCACAAAGATTCTCTGAGATTTTCAGTAGTCCTTGAATAAAAAGTTGCTTTCAGTCTGAGAGATCTGTTTCCTAATTTTCCTTTAATTAAAACACTATTCCCAGCTTATTGAAACCCTTAATTTTCAGCATTTTGAATTGTCCTTTAGTGAAAAAGACATATTATCTTTATATATGCAATAACATGAAACATCTTTGAAAGAATTAAGCTGCGTTGCAGCTCTTTATTTCATTACAATTAAATTAATAATCTTTTGGAATGATCACAATCTCTTTTCATGTGCTAAAAATGCACACAATTTAGAGGTACATATTAGATATGAGAGAATTTTCATACTAAAAACATGAACCAAAATAAGAGTCCATGCAATTATTTAGCATTGTCAGCTATATTAGGCAACCTTAAAGATGTCAAATAGCAATAAGAACATATTTGACATTTATAATCAGAATGATGCCTTTCTGTCAATTAAGAATATTTATTTTTCTTTAATGAATAAACACTACCAATACTTTAAACCTTATTTTGTTTTCCAGCAACTATACAAGATAACACATTTTTATACTAACCTTTATCATCAATTTTCAGTTGACGAAAGTCTGCATTTATATTACCATTTTTAAAGTCATCTTTTTTGGGTGATATGTTTTGTGTAGCATGACTATTGTCAGATGATAAAGACATCTGAGGATTAAGATAACAAAAACAACAATAAATAAGAGCAAATAATTATTATGCTTTTACTATGTGACAGGTACTCTTCACTGGCATTATTCAGCCCTTACAGTAATGAGGGCTATGAAAGCAAAACATTATCAAGCTGACCTGACATGTGAGAAAACAGAATCTAAGTAACTTGTTGCTTCATGTTACACAGTTAACAAGAATTACAATTTGAATCTAGTCTGTGTATAATGACTGTGCTAACACTACTATTTGGCAAAGTGTGGCATACACACATGAGAAGTAATCGAGATAATTTTTGGAGGTATATATATATACATACAAGTATTTATCACATTAACCTTTAACAGTTATATATTTAATTTAGTATATGCTTATGTGTATCTTTTATTTATAAGAATATTTCTTTCCTATATGTAATAGTTATTATTTACATTTAAATTTATGTAAAAAGGAGAATCATTTAAAGACAAAGTAACATTATAGGTAATACAGGGCTATGGTAAATTGTGAAGATGGTACATGAGTAGCTGAAATTTAGAAACACAGTATACTGAGTTTCACGCATTACCAGTTAATTTAATGAGACAGGAATTAAAACGTAATCCCAACTTAAAATAAATATTGTTTTGTAGCTAAAACCAAGATTATAAAGAACGACACCTTCATCTTGTTCTTTAAAAAATAATTTATTGTTCTCTCTAAATAAACAGGTTATACAATTCCTACCATTAAATATGTAAAAATCTAGTTTTTGACCTGTTAATTCTTTGTGGATAACTGAGATTTTTTAAAAAAGAATTTAACAATGGAATAGACAATGTTAAAGTAATTTACTTTTACTCAATCAAGTATTTGACTTTTAACTTTGGAATTCATCTTGGGGGATTAATATTACTTAAATAAAGAAAATCTCAGAGTTAAAACCAAAGTTAGAAAAGTAGACTAAACCCCAGCCTTCCTATTCTATTGCCTCCTTGCTCAATAATGGAATATAACCAATGTTTCCGTAACACTTCGTAATTTTCAGAGTGTTCTTACATAGATTAAATATTCCTTCTCGGTTGTCATCTGACAAACATTTTCTTGGGGGAACGAGAGAGTAAGAAAACTTATGACAGGCATTTAAAAATGATTTTCATCATTTCAGTAAAGAAGAAATTATAACTTTACCCTGTCTAAAATGACTGAATTATTACTTTATCTCATGAGATGAAGGTACAAAATGTTAGTTTTAATTGAACTGGCTTAACATGATTATGGCACTAAATTATAGTTTGCCCAGGACAGTCCAGGTTTATACCGACTGTCGTAGAGAATTACCATTACACTCTTTCAACCGCAAAAGTCTCCTGGCGTGATGTAAATTATACGGTCACCCTACTCAACATATACGGTTGACATCTGTTTGATCAGGATTTGACATAAATATATCATTATAATCAGTTATATCCATCAAATGGTAGTACACAAAGTAAGCCAGCTGAGTGAAAAGAAGGATGTCAGGGTTTCTGAAAATTATGGTTTACTTTACTTAAGCAATACAATTAAAGGTTTACATTGATGAACTTTCAAGGACCCTTACTTGAGAGATTGTCTTTTTTAGGTTCGAAGAAACATCAAAATCTTGAGCCCTCTGATCATCTCGTTCGGCATCTGCTTCTGAAAAGCTAAAAGGAACACTTCAGAAGAAAAACAATCTAATGTTTGAAAGCAGAGTAAGGTGACTATAGTTAACTACAATGTATATTTCAAAGTAGCTAAGAGAGAACTTGAAATGTTCCTAACACATAGAAATGACAAATACACAAGGTGATGGATATCCTGAATATCGACTTGATTAGTACACATCCTATGCATGTAACAAAATATTACATGTACCCCATAAATTTGTACAATATTAAATATCAAGAAAAAAGATAAACACTTCAATAAAACATTTATCAATGTTCTAAATAGGGAACAAAACAGAAAGTTTAAAGTTAACTGAATTAAGCAAGTTTTAGGATCTAATGAATTATAAATCAGATGAAACCATAACTCACACATGTGTTTCTTTTTTCATTAGCTGGAAAGAGAAAAGGAAAAAAATCTTTGTTTAAAATGTTTTGTCTAAATGAAGTAAAATTTTTAATTTCTAAAACATATATACATACCCTGGAAGCAAAAGTAGAGAAGGTAGATAATAATTTTGATTCTACTGACAGTGGGGGCAGCTCTTCCAGTGGTATGCCTTTGTGTATTTTTTCTTTCAAAGTCACATATCTAACTTTTAAGTCCCCCAAAACGGACAGTAGTGCTGATCCCACTTCCTTCTTAGCAGAATTCCTTGATAAATTCCTGTTCAAAAGTTGAGTGCACAAAACTAAATTATTTAGGCCCAAGTCATCCATTTAACACTAATATTATACTATACACTTGGTTCTTGAACTCCTGGGCTCAAGCAATCCTCCTGTCTCCACCTCACAAGTTGCTAGGACTACATGTATGCTACAATGCCCAGCTAGTTTGTAAAACAATGTATTGTAGGGATGGGGGGGAGGGTCTCATTATGTTGCCCACATTGGTCTTGAACTCTTGGCCTTAAGTGATTCTCCTGCCTCAGCCTCCCAAAGTGCTGGGATTACAGGCATAAGCCACCTTGCTCAACCCCACTTGGTTCTAATTTTACTAGAACTCTAAATATTTTCTTTTAAATGTTGAGTAAAAGAAAAAAATGAACCACAGTAAATGTGTTTTTCTAAGGGCAGTACAAACAACTCTCAACACATAAGCCAGAGAAAGTGTGGTAGCATGTCATGCAAAACCCTCTAACTTCATCCTTACTTGAACTTTATAAAGAAACAACAAATCTATGTTTTCACTGGATTTGTCATGCCAACCATGTACTGTGGCCCCTCCATGAAACTCAAGGGTTCTATTACCCTTAGGTTAACTTAACAAACCCAGTAACAATCTACTCCTCATTTTACTCTTCAAAAATGAAAATTAAAGAAACTGTCTAGAATAAACTTAAAGCTAGTGACAAATTTCTAAGAAAAAACAGATTTAAAATTAATAAACACATATTTAATCCTTCCCTATTTTCCATTACAAGTTTGTAAATATCACAACAATGGCGACGACACATCTGATAGTGAACATTTAAAAGGTGCAGCTCTGCTTTTATGGCTCTCTGCATTATTTTCTGACAGCACACTGATGGTAAATCCTTCTCCGTATCTTTAAAAAGTTGAACTTCCCTTTAAAAATAAAAGATAGGATCAGGTAAGATTCCAAACATTTTTCTATAGTAATAACATGCCTCCAGAAACAGATTTTAAATTTTTTATATTTCCCTGTCAAGTTTAAATTAATTTATACTGAGGTTGAAGAGGCTGTAGGAATATATAACAACTTCAGAAAACAAGAAGTTAAAGCTAAATATACTCATTCTAGAAGTCCAGGAAGTAAACAATTCTCAAATTCATACTTTCAATACCAAAAAAGGAAGTATGAATTTGAGAATTGTTTATTCTGGAGAATTGCTCATTCTGGATAAAGTTATTTTGGTAATGACCTTATTTATACAGAACCAATGGATTTTTTTCAACCTAAATCAAACTTTGGCCAAGGTTTTTTAAAGTTATAAGCATTTTTGATGAAACTTATTCTTAAAACATATTATCTTTTTAATAGAAAATAATTTACATATTTCTTAACAATTAAGGATCATTAACATAAGCAAATATTTTGCAGTACTATTACATCAAAAAGCCCCAAGTCACTGTTTTTTTGAGTATTAGTAGTTTTTGGAGGTCTTCTCTTATTACTAATTGCCACTTCTAGCTATTCTCAATAGTTTTGCCTCTAGAAACCAATTATTCTATTTAATTTTATAGGACTGAAACACCAGATTAAACATTAGAAGGATGAGTAACAAGTGAAGGACAAAGTAAATGACCTCAGAGTATGATAACTAATTTGGCTTATCTTAGACCTTCCCTGTTTCTCTCCCTCCCACTTCCTGGTTCTCCACTGTGTTCTGAATTACAAGAGTATCTAATAAATGCAGAGCAAATTACGCAATGAGTTAAAATCAAGATTAAAATGCTCCTGTGAAAGTAGCTATTTACTTCTCCAAATAAATGACATATTCCAAAGGTGCTAGTTTGTTTTGGTCTACAGGTGAATAAAATAAAAGGAAATGGAAAATTAAATCAGTATGGATTTGGGTTGAACAAGTAAAGATTAGATGCCACGAGTTTCTGAAGAAATTGAGACTGAAATCTCAGTAACTGAAGAGCTTTAATATTCTATATTGTTTTAATATTTATTTGAAGGCAAACGGTTGAAACAGATAATTTCTTGAAGTCCATTTTAGCTATTATTCTATACGGGTAAGTATGCTATACCGAAAGCAAATACTATTTTGATTTTTTCTTCCAGATGTATCCGTAAGCATATATATATGATGTACCTCTCAGGATGTTTCTTTAGGTCTGTGATACCACATGGTTTTCTTAATTCCAGGAAATCCTGAAAATATGATTTAAAATTAAATTAAAAAAACATATGTTACATCTGAAATTCCAAACTAGTAAAATGTATAATTCAATTTCTAATGGATTTTGTGGGAGGAGCTGCCATGCGAGGAGGATAGAACTGGTGGTAATTTACAAACCTTTCCCCTCATCTAGCATTTTCTCACAAAAGCCCTAATTCAACAAACCAAAAACATCTACGTTAGCATATACTGTCTCTTTATAAAGTCTAAATTTTATTATTACTCATATTGATTTTACCTTATTTAGAAAATTTCCATTAGGTTTTAAACTGTCAACTGAGGGAGATTTTCCTGATCCTTTTGCCATAGCCCTCTGTGTATCTATACAATCTTCACTGTATGACCAATCTGTACTACAAGCCACACTTTTTTGTTTCTCATTTTGCCATTCATCAGGTCGTTTTTTATTCATCATTGTTATATCTGTGTTGCTTGACGTAGATACTACAGAAGGTCTTGCACTTGTTGCCCTGCTGGTTGTGAAACAAGCCCTAAAATCAGTGCTAACATCCACTGTCTGATTAATTGTGACTGTACAACTTGCTGCATCTGTCATTGAGTTAGTACATGTTCCTTCCATATTGGGAAAGCATGTTTTCTTTGTGGTACTGCTATGAGCAACTTTTAGGCAAGTATTATCTTCTATTGCCTGATTATCTCTCACTGCAATCTTCGGTAGCATAGCAGAAAAATCTAAGGCTGAGTCAGGGGTGTTTTGTAGGCTTTCATAATGTGAATATCCACAGGCAGAAATTATTGAATCATCAAAAACAGAGGTCCAGCAAGTTTGACAATCTTTACAGGGTTGGGGTAATGTCTCTAAAGCTTTATCCTGTGGTAATGTGCTAGGATATTCAAGGTGCAGTAATAGTTTGTTCTCAGCAATTTTATTTCCACAAAAATCTTTACTTTCATTTATTTGAGATTTCATGTGTTCAGTATAAATTTTCGTTTTTAATACTTTTTGAGGGCTCAAGGAACCACTCTTAGATTGAGATTCCTGGTTTCCTGGAGAATTGCTTCTTAGAACACTGCCATCAAATACAGTGTGGTACACTGAACTTGTCTCTTTTTCCTTACACTTTTCATGCTTTAGGTCATGACTTAACATAACAGAATTCTGAAATTTGGAGACATGAAGTGACTCTTCTTGTCCATAAACATCAAATGAATCTGAAGAGATGATAGAACCACTTCCCGAGTTAACACGATTATCTTCTACATTGCTAGCACATTTAACTTCATAACCCAAATTTCCTAATTCAACAACTTCTGGATTAGATATACCTAATGTTTTTGTTTGGTCAAAAGATAAGTGGTTACTTATGTATTCTTGTTCTTCAGCACTGTGATATTCCTGCTGTGAGTCTTCATCTGTATCATGCTTTTGTGTATCTTCAGCACTTTCTCTATAATTAGCATCTGAAATATCGTAGATTCTTTCCAAGCCAACAGTCTTATCTTGATGTTCCAAAATATCAAAAAACACCTCCTCCTCTTTTTTCTGCACTTCAAGATCTAATTCTGAGCTTAAAGGAATAAGACTTTCCTTCTTTAGTTTTGACTCTGGGTAATGTATAGAATATGTTTCATTCAAGAAAGCATAGTCAGTACTGTCTTCAAGTTCACTTGACTGAAAATGAGTACTCTCTGTGTTAGTATCTTGACTCACTGAAAAAACTGGCTCTAATAAATCCATCTTGTCAATATTGTTGATTTCTTTATTATTAGCTCTTTGCTCTAGTGTTGAAGAATCCCAGTCATCATCAGGAAAAGTCAATTTGACTTTATCACAACCATTGGAGGATAATAACAAATTTTCTTTCTTTGGATTTGAAGGTTTATCTGATTAAAAAAAGGATAAAAACATTAACAGCAACATTATAGAATCTAAACACTAGAAAAACCTTAGACATGATCTGGTTTAAGCTCTTCCCAATGCAGAATTACTTTTTACATCATCCATGACAAATATCCCTTTCAGTAGCAGCTAAAAACTGAACCATGTCCTCCCAAATGCATATGTTGAAGGCCAGACCCATATGTTGAAAATGGGGACTCTGAGAGGTCATTAGGTTTAGATGTGGTCATGAGGGCAAGACCCTAATTATAGGGTTAGTGTCCTTTCAAGAAGAGACCAAAAGAGCTTGCTTCCCCCTTCTCTCATGTGAGGACACAGCAAGAAGGCAGCCATCTATAAGCTAGGCAGATACCCCTCACCAGAACCTGACCATGCTGGCACCTTGATCTCAGACTTCCAGCCTCCAGAACTATGAGAAAATAAGTGCCTGTTGTTTAACCCACTCACTGTATGGTATTTTGTTATGGCAGCCTGATCTAAGACAACAGCTAAGATTTTCTTGAATTCTTTCCATGGCAAGGAATTTACTATTTACAGGGCAGCCACTGTTTGTAAAATGGTCTAATAAGAAACTTTTTTTCTTATAAATTTATTTAATAAATCTTTGGATGCCTTCTAGTGCTAGCCCTAGGCACTGTAAAAACAAAGGAAAAGAAGACACAGATGCTGTCCCCAAGTGCTTATGGTTTTCATAGGGTCATAAGATAAGCACACAAAAATGTAATTTTAAAACAGTGCCGACAGAGTTGTGTTGATGGAGCAGGTAAATTTTTGAAAAACAGGGAAGCAGACTTCAGAAGAACTTTATATTTCAAAAGTATTTTGAAACAAAATAGACAAAATTATTTTAGGTAAATCCAATACAAGTACAATTAGCTGTGTGAAAGAACATGGCATTTTCAGGAAATTGTAAGACAGCTTGTCTATAGTGAAAGAACTCTTATGAGTGTGACAGGAATTATGAACTGAAAAAGGGCTTTTATGATGTGCTAAGAAGTTTGGCTCTTACTCTAAGACAACAAAAGACCACTGAAAACTCATTAAAGGGTAGTAATGTGACTGGAATTAAGTTGTGGTCATTCCTGGCAACAGAAAGACTAAAAACTTGAAAGAGGAGAATAAAGGCAGGTACCAAAAGCGTACAGAAGTGGAATAAAGAAGAGACCGGCATGAAAGTTCCACAACTGACATGTCTTGGTGGCCAATTAGAGATGACAGTAAGAGGAAGAGAGAGAGCAGTGGTTTTCAAAAGATTTTTTTTTGACTAAGACCATAGTCAGAATTACATTTTATATCATGATCCAGTACACACATACATATATGTATGTGTATAAGTAAAACAAAAATTTTACCCATGTCCAGTGTATTCTGGTATTTTCTATTTTATTCTATTCCATTTCTTTAAAAAAAAAGTTGATCACAATCAGCTAAACTGATGTTATGACTTACCAATTGGCCAATAAATACCTACTTAAATAGCACTCAAAGATAATGCTTACATGTTTACAACTTGGTACTATAGTTGAATGGGAATATTCAGGGCCAAAGAGATAGGGACTGCATGAAGAACAGGTTTAGAAGGTAGAGAGGAAAAATGAGGAGGAGAATAAGGATAATGAATTCAATTCTGGTCAAGTAGAGACCCAGATGTGAATGTCTGTCCAGTAAGCTGTTATAAATATGTGGTTGGAGATGACAGAGTTGTTTAGAAGTCTTTTATACATTCTAGATACTAATTCCTTGTTTTTTTTTGTTTTTTTTACATTTGTAATATAACAATTTTCCTAGCTTATTGCTTATCTTTTAATTTTTAAAAATTATTTTAAGAGATAGAGTCTTGCTGTGTTGCCTGGGTGCTAGACTTGCATCAAACAATCTTCCTGCCTCAGCCACCCAAGTAGCTTGCCTAGCTTTAACTTTTTATAGTATCTTGTCATATCAGAATTTTCCAGGTTATTTAGTTAAATGAATCAGTCTTCTGTAACTTCTGGGTTTTGTGTCTTTGGTCTTCTCTACCAAGTACTTATAAAAATATTCTCCTATAATTTAATCTAATTGTGTGTGTGTAGGTGGGGTGGAGATTAACACTTAGTCTTTCTACACTACACAGAGTATTATTTTTCTCTTTAGCATAAGGTAGGACTCTAACTTAACTTTCTTCCAAAATGAATGGTCAATTTGTCCTAATACCATTTGCCAAATAATCCATTGTTCTCCTTCTGAGCTGAAACAACACCTTTATCATATTCTGAAGTCTTCCTGTTTCTGTTTCATGATTTTCTAAGAATTTCTTTCTATTTATTCCATTCCATTAACCTATTATCTTTTTGTATGACTGTATTATTGTTTTAATTGTTATAGTATCACAGGTTATTTTTATATCTGGTAAGATTTTTCCTGTATTTTAAAATTTATTTTACATTCTCTCCAACAGATTTTTTAAAGTTTATTTTTTGGGGACCATTTTGAATTGCATAAAATATCCTATTGGGATTTACTGAGATAGAGAACCATTATCATGTCCAATCTCCAGCAGCCTTTCCCTAGATTTCCAACATTTAATGTATGAATACAAACTATACTGTTTATTCCATTAGGGTTCATGACTGACATCTTCATTGTATAACTTTATCATTTTAAAATGACCCTCTTAATCTTCTTACAATGCTTTCTGCATTGATTATGCTCTTTACTACTATCACCCCAAATTTTTAAGTTAATTTGTTTAACTTGTTCACCGTTTTATCCTAAACTTTTCTTTTGTTTTAAATATGTCTCATGAATAACGTAGAGTTTTTGTTTTAATCTAGAATATATGTATCTTAATAGTTTAAGCTACATATAGTCATAAGCACATAAAGTTTAGTCATCTTGCTTTTTAGACTCTTGCCATTTCTTATTTTCTTTCTGCCGTGACCCGAGAAAAATACATTTCAGATTTATGGGAAGAAGAAAACATACACAACTTGGGCAGCAGAAGTCAACCTGCACACTTTGTGATCACCCTGAAGGCAACTATACCTGTCAGCAGTTCTTGAAAGGCTGGCTGGACAGAAATCCTTTCTTCCTGCTCACTTTCCTTTTCCTAAAGATAGGTCCTGCCTAGACTGCCCTGATCCACCAAAAATCACCTGAGTCAATTTGACAAGTTAAAAACATACTGAGGTCATACCACCTTAGAGGGAGGAATAGTTAAAAAGCAGCAACCTGAAGGGCAAACTGTCTGGCACAATACATTTAACACCCTTCCCCACCAAGAATAAGGGTAAGTGGCCTAGACCCTTACCTTTTTGGAGGTTGCCTCCATTACTGTGGTAGCCTTTACCAGATGCTGTCTCCACCACTGCAGTGGCCTGCATCACTCAAAGATATATAATCTAGAAAAGGTATAAATATTGAACTATTATTATATTTAAAAAGCATAAATTGACAACTACATGAAGGACAGAAAAGATATGTTCTTTTAAAATTTCCAAGGAACATTTTTAAAAAAAACCAATGTGTTAGGTCACTAAAAGAAGTTTAAATATAAAAAATAGAGTCTTAAAGACCATAACATCACCCTATTTATGTCAAACCTAGATAAAAAGTTTCCAAGACAATTGGTACACTTACTAAAAACCAATGACGTGGCAAATCCATACAATGGAAAATCTTTCAGCAACAGAAAGAAATAAACTATTGATAGATGTTACCTTATGGGTTAATATCAAAAACATGCTGCATGAAAGAAGCTAGATAAAAGAGATCACCTATTGTATGATTCCATTTAAGTAAAACATCCAAAGAAAGCAAATGTACATAGAGAAAGTATATTAGTAGCTGCCTGGGATAGGCAGCTAGATGGGAAGAGAGATTAGCTATAAATGGGCATGGGGGATAAAAATGTTCTAAGACAGGTTTATGATGGGATGGTTGCAACACTTGATAAGGCTACTAAAAATCACTGAAATGAGTAAAATATAACTCAACAAAACTGTTTTAAAAAGGTAATAATGGGCCGGGCGCGGTGGCTGAAGCCTGTAATCCCAGCACTTTGGGAGGCCGAGACGGGCGGATCACGAGGTCAGGAGATCGAGACCATCCTGGCTAACACGGTGAAACTCCGTCTCTACTAAAAATACAAAAACTAGCTGGGCGAGGTGGCGGGCGCCTGTAGTCTCAGCTACTCAGGAGGCTGAGGCAGGAGAATGGCGTAAACCCAGGAGGCGGAGCTTGCAGTGAGCTGAGATCCGCCACTGCACTCCAGTCCGGGCGACAGAGCAAGACTCCGCCTCAAAAAAAAAAAAAAGTAATAATGATGATTTTTTATTGATACATATTAGATGTACATATTTTGGGGGTACATGTGAGGATGACTCTGAACCCAGCTGCCACATGAAGCAGCCCAAGCTAATTACTGGTAGAACACCCCAATGGACACATGAATGATCCCAGAGGCAACAAGCAGAAGGAAGTCAGCCAACTCACAAAATCATTTTGAGCCTCTGTCCCCTACTTATCGTCACTGTCCATATCCCTAAAAGCTGAGTTGTCTACAGCAGAGTTCTGGTAATCAAGTGTTACGAAGGTTCCTGATGAGTTTGTAAAAAAAAAAGGAATTCATTGTGTTTTAACTCTGAATTATTTCAATCACTGATCCTGAAAGAAATCATCTAAATGTACTCTCTCTCTTCTATAAGGAGAAGATATTAAAAAGCAGATCTCATGTCATGGAGACAGCCTTGCATCCTGACTTTGTCACTTAGTAAGCTGTGTGGACTTTGATAATTAAAATAAATTAATGACAATAAGAACACAGACTACCAAAATCTACAGGACGTGGTCAAAGTTATATCCAAAAGAAGTCACAACTTTAGATGCTTATTATTACATAAAGCTAGAAATAAATGAACACTCAACTCTCAAGAATCTAGAAAAGATTAAAAATAAGCCAAAAAAGTTGAAAATATAATTAGTTAAGACAAAAACAGAAGTGATCACTTTAAAAACAGTAAAAATGGTAACTAAAATCGATAGCTATTCTTTTAAAAGACTAATAAAAGTAAGTAAATAACAGGCTGGACGCAGTGGCTCACTCCTGTAATCCCAGCACTCTGGGAGGCTGAGGTGGGTAGATTGCATGAGCTCAGGAGTTTGAGACTAGGCTGGGCAATGTGGTGAGTGAGACCTTGTCTCTACTAAAAATACAAATAATTAGCTGGGTGTGGTGGCGTGTGACTGTAGTCCCAATTATGTGGGAGGCTGAGGCACGAGAATTACTTGAACCCAGCAGATGGAGGTTGCAGTGAGCTGAGATTGCACTACTTCACTCCAGCCTGGGTGACAACGTGA
>NW_012122043.1:4316215-4333439 GCF_000951035.1 Colobus angolensis palliatus
CTACTCGGGAGGCTGAGGCAGGAGAATGGCGTGAACCCGGGAGGCGGAGCTTGCAGTGAGCTGAGATCCGGCCACTGCACTCCAGCCTGGGCGGCAAAGCGAGACTCTGTCTCAAAAAAATAAAAATAAAAATAAAATAAAATAAAATAAAAAGAGAAGACTGAAACAAAAATGAGCATTGAGAAAAGGAGCATTTTAGCAAGCAATAAAGAGGTACTTTTAAAAATTCAGAATGCCATGTACGCCACTGAAGGATAATTTTAAAATTTAACAGAAATAGGCAATTTTCTAGGAAATTTTTATTTTAAAAAAGACTCAGAAGCAGGTGAACAGAATATCAACCATGGAAAAAAATGAAAAGGCCATCAAAGATACATCTTATATTAATTCCTATCAAACCAAAGAGCAAAGAGAAATGGTGGCTGGGCATGGTGGCTCATGCCTGTAACACTAGCACTTTTGGAGGCTAAGGTGGGCAGATTACTTGAGCCCAGGAAATTTGAGACCAGCCTGGGTAACATGGCAAAACCCTGACTGTACAAAAAATGCAAAAATGAGCCAGGCATGGTGGCATGCCCCTGTAGTCCCAGCTACTTAGGAGGTTGGGGTGAGAGGATTGTTTGAGCCTGGCAGGTTGAGGCCCAGCGTGAGCTATGATCACGCTACTGCACTCCTGTCTGGGCAACTGGAAACCCAGTATTAAGGAAAAAAAAAAAAAAAAAAAGACATAGTAATTCCTCAAAAATTAACACAAGAAATAAAGCATCGAAGAGATAAAGGAATACTGATTTTTGTGGATATGTATTTGTATGTGAGGAGGAGAGGTTTATACGTTAAATAAGGTAGTCCAGGTGAAACTGAGGGGTTAATTTGATCAGGTCTGCCTGCCCTGTTTGCCTTTGGTAGCTTTCGTCTTGTCCTTTTTTTTCTTTTCTTATGGAGCTGAAGGCTGCAGTAGCTGAAGACTGTGACATTCAAACTTAACCTTCCCTGGCTACTTTATAGATAATGTTCAAAGGTCACCACAGTAACGGTTGCTTCAGTTTTTCAGAAACTTGGGCCAGCTCCTGTCCAATTCAAACTGGTCGAGACAACGGATCCTTCAACTGGGCCAGTACAAATACCTGAGAGGTGGCCTTTTGATGCTGGAGGGTCAAAAATGCCACCCTCAGATCCTCCTAAGCATCCTATGAAATGCCATGAACTCTGGCTAGGTTTGTGCAGAATAAACCTGTTACTTCCTTTTTCCTCCATGCCAATTACCTTTCCTCATGCCCTTAGACCACTCTACTTCCCTAACCCATAAATATCCCTAAGCCTTATCTTCTTCAGGGAGGCAGACTCAAGGGCTCTTCTCCCTCCCTCCTCCTTGCTCAATGCCCTTGCAAAAAAATCTTTTCTCTTTTGCAAAACTCATGTTACAGTGATTGATTTACTGTGCATAGGCATAATGGATCTGGAGCTGGCCAGTAATGAAGGAATACTTCTCTGATAAGGTGAGACTTGGAAAATAAACTGAAAGAGAAGAAAAGAACCATGCAGATACCTAGCCAGTCAGGATGTGATAGCTGGGACCACAGTGACTGCAATAGAGGAGATAAAAAGTGATTAGATACTGGATCTACTGAGGTTCAAACCAAGAGGATTTGTCTTTGTTAAAATGAATGCACATTGTAAGAGAAACAGGTTAATTCTGAGATATCTATTTGACATTCAAATGGAGATATAAAGGTCTGGAGATCAGCAAAATTACCTACAGCTGCATTGAGCAGCAGCCACACGTGGCTATTAAACACTTGAAATCTGGTTAATCTGAATTGAGATGTTTTGTAGTGTAAAACACACACCAGATTTCAGAGACTTCATAAGAAAACACATAACATCTCAGTAGCATTTTATTTGATTACATGTTGAAATATTTTTTATATACTGGGTTAAATAAAACATTAGAAATAACTTCACCTCTTTCTGCCTTTTTAAAAAATAATAAAAGGGCTGGAATGTTATCATGAAGGTTTGCCATTTTTGATTTATTCTTCAGTCAAAAGGTTTTTTTGTTTTGTTTAAAGAGAAGGGGTTTGCTCTTTTACCCAGGCTGGAGTGCAGTGGCACAATCACAGCTCACTACAGCCCCGAACTCCTGGGTTCAAGGAATCCTCCCACCCCAGCCAGCCTCCTGAGTAGCTGGGATTACAGGCATGAGCCACTGTGTGTGGCTACTAGAACATTTAAAATCACATATATTGCTTGTATTGCATTTCTACTGAATAGCACTGACCTAGTTAGTGATACAAATTCGGGAATCATCAGAATAGAGATTTAAATCTATGAACTTGAATGTAATTACCTACTGCTTGAATATAGAAACAGGCAGAGTAGAGACTCAAGAATTAGGTGCTGAGGCATTCCAAAGTTGAAAAAGGTTGAAGACATAAAGAGGAACCAACAAAGGAGAGTGAGAAGGAGCAATATGTGTGGTAGGAGAAAGACCAGTAGATGCAGATATGGAATACTGAAAGATGCCTGTCTTGAGTAGACTCACAAGTAAAAGAAAGAACTAGAGACACTGAGTATACACATTTCATTCAAATTTTTTGCTGTAAAAGGAAACAAAGGAAGGAGATAGTCGGGGGGGGTCAAGAAAAAATTTTTAAAAATAATGAGAACCAAGAAAAAGATTAAACAAAATGATAAACTCAGGAAAATTATTTCAAACAAAGAGGTAATAGACCTAATGCATAAAGTACTCCTGCATACTAGTAACATACCAAAAGAAAAGTGTATGAAAGTTATGTTTGGACAATTCATAAGACTTGAGTCAACTATATTAAAAATATATAAACTAGTTACTGTCAAAAATGCAAATTAAAATGGATGGATTTTTGATTATCAAATTAGTAGAGACTGATCATACACTGTATTATTAAGGGTCATGAAATGGATATTCATATATAATGAGAACTGAAATTCTTCCAACCTCCTGAAAGATGATTTGGCAATGTTGGGTACATATTCCTTGACCTAGAAATGCTTTTTCTAGGACTATTCCTATGGAAGAAAGCTGACACATATGTTTGATGATATGCACAATTATGTTCACTGAAGAATTATTTTTTAGTAACAAATTTTAAAACAGCCAAGGAGATTGCATCAAAAAGTATAGCGTTTTAATATAATGGAATACCTATCATGCAGCTTATAAAAACAAAAGAGGTAGATTTTTATTTATAATATGGAAAATGTTTATAAAATACTGGGGATTTCTAGAAGTAGTTTCCCTTATAAGACTCCAGTTGAACTTATTTAGACCTTTTCACTGTATCTGTCACATCTCTTACCCTGCTTCTGTATTTTTTCCATCCTTTTGTCTCTCCATGCTTCAGTCTGGATAGTTTAACCTTCCATTTCACAAATTCTTTCTATAGTTCTAATTCTGATGTGAAACCCATCCATTGAGTTCCTAATTGACCTGAAATTTTTTAGTTCTAGAATTTTTACCTAGTTTTTTTTTTTTTTTTTTTCTGTTATGCTTTTTTGGCAGGGAGAGGGTGAGGGGACAGGGCCTTGCTCTGTCACCCAGGCTGGAGTGCAGTGGGGCGACCATGGCTCACTGCAGTCTTGACCTCCCAGGCTCAAGTGATCCTCTCACCTCAGTTTCCCTAGTAGCTAGGACTATAGGTGCAAGCCACCACGCCCAGCTAATCTTTGTGTTTTTTGTAGAGATGGGGTTTTGCCATCTCTGGCTGGTCGTGAACTCCTCGACTCAAGTGATCTACCCACTTCAGCCTCCCAAAGTGCTAGGATTACAGGCCTGAGCCACTGCACTTGGCCCTGTAATACCATTTTTAATGCATGATTTGTAGTAAAACTTTTAACATTGGCTGTTCTCTCCTGAAAGACAGTAAATACAGTCATTTCACAGTCTGTATTTAGTAACTCCAGTAACTGGAATCTCTGTGGATCTGTTTGTATTGTCTATTATTGTTTTCTGGCTCATTATGTCTTGTCATTTTGGATGTCTGGTGATGTTTTAATTATGTTCTAGAACTATATTTGCTAAGTTGTATATATAAATAATTTGAACCCTAAAATGGTGTTAGTGTCCCTCAGAAAGAACTTGTTTGCTACTTCTAGGTGCCATAGGGAATTAGTAATCTGGAATCTCTTTAACTGAAATTTGAGATGTTCTAGGCTACACAGAAAAGTATAGTCTGAGGAAGGGCTGGTTTACTTTAATTGTAAGGCACAGCCCTCTAGGATCCTAAGCACATTGGATCCCAAGCCAAATGATTTATTCCTTGGGTTTCACCTCTGATCACCTGAAGACTCTGACTTTTGTCCTCTTACTGCCCTAAGGCTGTCAAAAGCACAGCCTATCCTCTCAAATCATTTCTTTTAAATTCACAAATATTTTCAGGGCAAAAGTTGTTTGTAATGCTAAGCTTACTTCTTAAGGTTCCCATTCTTTCGCAAATTGTGACCTGGTAACTTCTTCTTATCTGACGAGTTCTCAGATGCTTTTGAGAAGATTTTAAAAAATATTTTTCCGGGACTGGGCACAGTGGCTCAGGCCTGTAATCCCAGCACTTTGAGAGGCCAAGGTGGCGGATCACTTGAAGTTAGGAGCTTGAGACCAGCTTGGTCAACCTGGTGAAACTCTGTCTCTACTAAAAATATAAAAAAATTAGCCAGGTGCGGTGGCAGGTGCCTGTAATCTCAGCTTCTAGGGAGGCTGAGGCAGGAGAATCACTTGAACTTGGGAGGTAGAGGTTGCAGTGAGCCAAGATTGCACCACTGCACTCCATCCTGGGCAACAGAGCAAGACTCCATCTCAATTTTTTTCCCCTAGGTGTTTAAATTGCCTTCAGTGAGTAAGAGGCCTGCATTACTTAGCCCGTTATTATCCTTATTATTAAAAATTTAAATGAAGTTCTTATGTGATACAAGTGAAATCTCTTGATTTAAAGACAAACTTTTAAAATGACACATTTATCTACTTATAAATGAAAATACGCAGTTTTAGAGAATTTATGAAAAAGATAATCTTATAAAATTGAGAAATCTTAAAAAGTAGATATTGTGGCAGTGACAGTGGGACTTACTAAACTCCCCGTACCCACCCCCGCCCATTTTTCAAAACTCCTTGCCAGGTGGGCAACTTCTGAGCAGAACGCTCTGGGTAGAAGAAATAAACATTAAGGTCAAAGCACGTGATAGCTTCATCAGTTTGTAACTACAAATACATATATTAGTGTTTAACAAGTCTCAAGGAGGGAGTCCCCCTGCAGATTTCTGGAGCTTTTCTTCTATATATCTCCCTTCTCTCACGAACACTGTCCTGCAATTTCTAAGTGCTTTAACCTTTCTGAACTCCAATCTCTATCTCAACTCAGGGAGACCTCTGCTGTGCTTGAAGTCCTTGTTCTTTTTCCATGGTATGCAATGTGCTTCCAGGCAGGAAGTCAGGCTGTCATCACAGGACTCACACTGGGTGTTTCCTCTCTCAGAAATCACAGTCCTACACTGTGTCATGTAACAGTTTGCTCATACAGGTTCTATTTTTAGAAACTAGAAAAAGCAGGAATATTAAGCCCAAAGAAAGTAGGATGGAAATAATAAAAGAGGAGAAGTAAACAAAATAGATGAATAGATAAAAGTTAATAAAACCAGAAACTGTTTCTTTAAAAAGACTGACAAAATTTATAACCCTTCTTATGCCTTTCTTAGACTTACCTAAGAAAAAGAGACAACACAAAATACCAATGTCCTGAATAATAAAGGAACATTACTATGGGATCTACAGCCATTAAAATGACAGAGGATATAATAAACAACTTTATCGGCCAAATTCTACAACTCAGATGGACATACTTCCTTGAAAACCACCTTCCAAAATGAATACAAGAAGAAATAAATAAGGCTGATGTCAAGAAGAGTATTTCCTAGGTTGTCTTCTAAGATTTTTATAGTTTATGGTCTTACTTTTGTTGTTGTTGTTGTTTTTAATTTTTTTGAGACAGGGTCTTGCTCTGTCACCCAGGCTGGAGTGCAGTGGTGCCATCAGAGCTCACTGCAGCCTTGACCTCCCAGGCTCAAGTGATCCTCCCACCTTAGCACTCTCCCACCCACCCCCTTGAGTAGCTGGGACTACAGGTGCACAATACCATGCCTGGTTAATTTTAAAATTCTCTGTAGAGGCAGGGTCTCCCTATGTTGTCTAGGCTGGTCTCAAACTCCTGGGCCCAAGCAGTCCTCCCGTCATGGCCTCCCAAAGTGCTAGGGTTACAGGCCTGAGCCACTGCACCTGGCCTTGAGGTCGTACATTTAAATCTTTGATTCATTTTCAGTTAATTTTGATATATGGTGAAAGGTAGATGTCTATCTCCAGTCTTCTGCATATGACTAGACAGTTATTCCAGCACCATTTATTTGAATAAGGGAGTCCTTCTCCCATTGCTTTGGCTCTTCAGGCTCTTTCTTGGTTCCATATGAATTTAGAAGTTTTTTTCTAATTGTGTGAAAATAATATTGGTAGTTTCATAGGAATAGTGTTAAATCTGTAGATTGATCTGGGGAATATGGCCATTTTTACAATATTTATTCTTTTTATCCACAAGCATGGATTCCATTTATTTGTGTTGTCTGATTTCTTTCAGCAGTGCTTTACAGTACTCCTTGTAGAGATCCTTCACCTCCCTGGTAAGCTGTATTCCTAGGCATTTCATTTTCTTTGTGACTACTGTAAGTGGACTGTGTTCTTGATTCCACTCTCAGCCTTGTCATTGTTGGTGTATATAAATGCTACTGGTTTTTGTACATTGATATATCCTGAAACTTTGCTGAAGTTGTTTATCAGATCTAGGAGCTTTTAGGCAGAGACTATGGGGTTTTCTAGGTATAGAATCATACAGTCTGCAAACAGAGACAGTTTGACTTCCTCTCTTCCTATTTAGATGCCTTTTATTTCTTTCTCTTGCTCGATTGCTCTGGCGAGGACTACAATGAAGAAGAGTGGTGAAAGTGGGCATCCTTGTCTTGTTCCAGTTCTCAGGAGGAATAGTTTGAGCTTCTGCCCGTTCAGTATAATGTTGGCTGTGGGTTTGCCTTGGCAAAGAATGTGTAAGTCCCCAAAAGCAATTGCAAGAAAAAAAAAAAAGACAAGTGGGACCTAATTAAACTAAAGAGCTTATGCACAGCAAAAGAAACTATCAACAGAGTAAACAGACAACCTGCAGAATGGGGGAAGATATCTGCAAATTATGTATCTGCTATCTATAGATTCTGGCCTAATATCCAGAATCTATAGGGAATTTAAACAAATCAATAAGTGAAAAACAACTTTATTAAAAAATTGTCAAAGGACATAAACAGACACATCTCAAGAGAAAACATATGAGCAGCTAACAAATATTAAAAAATGCTCAGCATCACTAATCAGAGAAATGCAAATCAAAACCACAATGTAATACCATCTCACACCAGCCAGAATGGCTATTATCAAAAAGTCAAAAAACAACAGATGCTGGCAAGGCTGTGGAGAAAAGGGAACTGTTGGTGGGAATGTAAATTAGTCCAGCTACTGTGGAAAACAGTCTGGAGATTTCTCAACTTAAAACAGAGCTACCATTTGACCCAGCAATCCCATTACTAGGTATACACCAACAGGAAAATAAATCATTCTACCAAAAAGACACATGCACTGGTACATTCATCACTGTGCTATTCACAATAGCAAAGACAGAATCAACCCAGTGCCCATCAACAGTAGACCAGATAAAGAAAATGTGGTATTGGTCAGGCATGGTGGCGCACGCCTATAAGCCCAGCACTTTGGGAGGCTGAGGAGGGTGCATCGCCTGAGGTCAGGAGTTTGAGACCAGCCTAGCCAACATGGTGAAACCCTGTCTCTACTAAAAATACAAAAATTAGCTGGGCATGGTGGCACACGCTTATAGTCCCAGCTACTTGGGAGGCTGAGGCAGGAGAACCCCAGAGGTTGCAGTCAGCCGAGATTGCTCCACTGCACCCCAGCCTGGGTGACAAAGCAAGACTCTGTCTCAAAAAAAAGAAAAAAAAAAAAAGGTCTAAGGCATATTCAATAAATGGTACTGGCACAAGTAGATTTCTACAATCTAGATTTTCACCTGGAAGGGAAAAAATGCCTGGACCCACAGCACACCACACACAACAATAAAAGGGAGATTAATCATATTTTTAAATGTGAAAACCAAATTTATAATGCTTCTCAAAACACAACAGAATATATTCATGACTTTGGAATAGGCAAAGATTTCTTAGAACACAAAAGGTGTTAATTTAAAAGTTGTTGATTGGGATTCTGCAAAATTAAGAAACTTCTCCTCATCAAAAGACATTACTTAAAAAATGGAAACACAAGCCAAAGACTGGAATAAAGTATTCACAATCCATATATCCAAAAGAAGATGCTTATTCAGATTACATAAATAACTTGTATAAACAGATTTTTTAAATTGCTTATAAGTATGAAAACATGCTCAACATCATTAGTCATCAGGGAAATGCAAATTTAAACAACCATGGTACCACTTTACATTCATTAGAATGGCTTAAAATTTGTGTGTGTGTGTGTGTGTGTGTGTCTCTGTCACCCAGAGAGAGAGAGAGAGTGAGTGTGTGTGTGTGTGTGTGTGTGTCTCGCTCTGTCGCCCAGGCTGGAGTGCAGTAGTGTGATCTTGGCTCACTGCAACCCCTACCTCCCAGGTCAAAGTGATTCTCCTGCCTCAGCCTCCTTTGTAGCTAGGACTACAGGCGCGCACCACCACACACAGCTAATTTTTGTATTTTTAGTACAGATGGGGTTTCACCACGTTGGCCAGGTTGGTCTTGAACTCCTGACCTCAAGTGATCCACTTGGGTCCTGAACTCCTGAGCTCAAGCGATCTACCCGCCTTGGCCTCCCAAAGTGCTGGGATTACAGGCATGAGCCACTGCACCTGGCCAAAATGGCTTTTAAAAAGAGTGCTAACACCAGATATTGGTGAGGATGTGGACAAACTAGAATTCTTCAACATTGCTTGAGGGAATACAAATTGTTAAAACCATTTGGAAACTGGGCAATTTCTAATGATGTTAAATATATGTCTACCCTATTACCAAGCAATTACACTTCCAGTTTCAGGGATGAGTACCTTTCTTTGGAGAATCACTCTTTAATGTATTATTCAATAATTACTGAGCCTTGTTTTCTAAGTTATACGTTAAGTGTTGAGGACAAAGAGGTGATCAGTCACTGGCTCTATGAAGCACCACAGGCATACAATTTCCAAAAGGGGGATGGATGTACGTAAATCTTCTATAAATTTAGAGTATGTTTTCCCAAACTTACCTGATATAAGAATCACTTGGGGCGCTCATTAAAAATATAGATTCAACAGCCTAATTTGGGGCTCAGAAACAATACTTGAGGACAACAGTCTACAACCTTTTTGGTACCAGACACCAGTTTTGTGTAAGATAATTTTTCCACGGACTGGAGGATTGGAGGTAGGGTAGTGGCTTTGAGCTGAAACTGTTCCACTTCAGATCATCAGGCATTAGTTAGATTCTCACAGGTAGCACGCAACCTAGATCCCTCACATGCACAGTTCACAACAGGGTTTGAGTTCCTATGAGAATCTAATGCTGCTGCTGATCTGACAGGAGGCAGAGCTCAGGCTGGAGGTTGGGAACCCCTGCCCTAAGAAATTCCTACAATCTGGATATTTTGAGAAACACAAGGTGCTATGGGAAATATTCAAGACTTAACCTAGTCTAAGGATTAGTGAAGGCTTTTCAGAGAGTTACTTAACCTCAGATCTGAATGATGAGTAAGAGCTAGCCATTGCGGGTAGGACTCCTTTAGTATTGATTTTGACTGAAAGGATAAAACGTAACATGCTCAAAAATGTATTTGGAGTTTTTCAAACTGCTAGTTGTTTTTAAAAAGCAATTAATTTTATGTTCAAATCCTTGCTAGAAAAAAGGATAAAAAGCAATTAAAAACTAAAATTCTGACCAAGAAAAATATAACCTGTACCTACTTTGGGATTCACAAAGTTAAATAAGACAATTAGGGGTTAAATAAGACAGTTACGTAGACAATAATTGTATAGCATGGTTGCATTAATAAAGGTAAGGAAAAACTTATCAAAAAAGTAAATGATGGTCAAGTAGGGGCTAGCCAGGCTAAGAAGCAGGAAAGGGCATAGAGCATCCCAATGTAAAAGGAGAAATAAGGAATGGCTCCAAGATAAGAGTCATTCCTTCTTCTTAGATGATAACTAGAGTTATTATGTATGAAAACGAACTAGTCTGGCCAGGTGCGGTGGCTCACACTTGTAATCCCAGCACTTTAGGAGGCCAAGGCAGGCAGACTGCTTGAGCTCAGGAGTTCCAGACCAGCCTAGGCAACATGGTGAAACCGTCTCTAACAAAAATGCAAGAAATTAGTTGGGCATGGTGGTGCAAGCCTGTGTCCCCAGCTACTTGGGAAGCTGAAGTGGGAGGATCACTTGTGCCCAGGAGATGGAGGTTGCAGTGGGGAAGATAATTCAAATACATATATATTTGATACATCTGATTGTTCAAAATATTGTATATATATATTTAGGTCAGGGTCTCACTCTGTTGCCCAGGCTGGAGGCTGGAGTGCTATGGCAGCAACACAAATCACGGCAGTCTCAACCTCCCTGGGGGGTTCAGGTGATCCTCCCACCTCAGCCTCCTGAGTGGCTGAACTACAGGCATGCACCACCATGCCTGGATAACTTTTTTGTAGAGACAGGGCTTCACCATGCTGCCCAGGATGGTCTCCTTGCTCAAGGGATCCACCTACCTCAGTCTTCCAAAATGTTGGGATTATAGGCATGAACCACTGCACCCAGCCAGCTCTTCATATTCTTAAAAAGTATTGAGAACCCTGGCTGGGCACGGTGGTTCACGCCTGTAATCCCAACACTTTGGGAGGCCGAGGTGGGTGGATTACTTGAGGTCAGGAGTTTGAGACCAGTCTGGCCAACATGGTGAAACCCTGTCTCTACTAAAAATACAAAAAATTAGCTGGATGTGGTAGTGGGTGCCTGTAATCCCAGCTACTCAGGAGGCTGAACCAGGAGAATCACTTGAATCCGGGAGGCAGAGGTTGCAGTGAGCCGAGATCACACCATCGCACTCCAGCCTGGGCAACAAGAGTGAAACTCTGTCTCAAAAAAAAAACAAAAAAAACATATTGAGAGTCCCAAGGAGTATTTTTTTTATTTGGGTAATATCCATCAATACGTACTGTATTACAAATTAAAGCAACATTTTCAAATATTTATTAATTTATTCATAGAAAGTACATTCATTACTTACGTAAAGTTTTAAATTAAAAACACACTTTCAAAAAATTGGTGAGAAAAACAACACTACTTCAAGCTGGATTCTCATTCACATCTGATTCTACACTCAAATCTGCATTTACTGAAATCTGCAGTGTGTTGCAAGCCTCATTCTTAAATATGAAGACACCCAAAGTTAAAAACGTTTGCCAAAGAGAAAATTGTAATATAACGAAAGTACTTGCAGATCATGTATGTGCTAGAGGTCTATTATCTAGAATATAGAAAAAACTCTTACAACTGAACAATAAAAAGGCAAACAACCCAATATTAAGAATGAGCAAATTACTTGATAAAGAGGATATAAAAATAGCCAATAAACACATGAAAATATGCTCAATTTATCAAGAGTCATGAGGGAAATGCAAATCAAAACCAAAAGATATCACTTCACACTCACTAGGATGACAGTAACAGTGTTGAGCAGGTCATGGAGAAATCAGAACCCTCATCCATTGCCGGTGGGAATGTAACACGGGGCAGCCACTCTGGAGAAGTCTGGCAGTTCCTCAGAAAGTTAAACACAAGATAACCCCATGATCCAGCAACTCTACTCCTAGGTACATGCCCATTTTTATTATTTTCTTCTAGTTCTCACTTACCAAACTATTTCCTCCAGTGCACCAAACTCCAGGGAATGGTATCGCCAGAACTCAGCCAGAAATCACAGGACTCGCCCTTGACACCTCCCTTATCCCTGAGGTCTTGTCAATTTTAACTCCTGACTCTCACAACTATGCTGGCAATCATCTCACATCTGGCCAGAATCATCTTTCTAAAATGCTTATCGAATCAGTTACGCTCCTGCTTAAAACTCAGCAACGGACTGTCACTGTTTTCAGACAGATTAAAATCTGAATAAGCCCTGTAAAACCCAACAATGGTCCTCTGTGTTAACCCCGGCACTTTGTGTCTTCCATTTCCTTAAAAAGTCAGGCCCTGGCCGGGCGCGGTGGCTCACGCCTGTAATCCCGGCACTTTGGGAGGCCAAGGCGGGTGGATCACGAGGTCAGGAGATCGAGACCAGCCTGGCTAACACGGTGAAACCCCGTCTCTACTAAAAATACAAACGGTCAGGCCCTGTTCGTTCTCTCGCCTGCCCACTCCCCACCCCACCTTTAATTCACGCTCAACTTCAGATCCCATCTTAAATACGCGCTTCTTAGGGAAACCGTCCCGGCCCCTCACACTAGGTCAGGAGCTGGTGCCTCCTCCAGGGCGTCCGACGCGTCCTCAAGGGCACACACGCCTGAGTACAGAATGCACCTCGCGTCCCCCTGTCGCTAGAGTCCCCGCCACGCAGCAGAGGCTCCACCAGTCTCTGCGGCAAGAAGAAGTATATGTGCGAATTTCTAGCTTTCCCCAGGGACATAACCGCGTTTGAGTGACCGACCCCCCGCGACTTCGTTCGAGACCGACTTTTGCGGTGCCGAAACTCCAGTGCCGCCCGAGGAACGTGCCAGTCCCCAGCCCGCCTCGCTGGCCTCGCCTACACCGCCGTTCGGAGTCCCCGCCTGCCTCAGCGGGACGGGCCTCGCCACCGGGACCGGCCACACGCGGGGTTCGCCATCCCCAACCGCTCAAGCCCATGGCCTCGCCCTCGCCGGCCTTGCCGCCCAACCCGCCCCGCGTCTCTGTTCGTCGCACCTCGGAGCCGCTAGATAGCTACCGCCGCTGCCGCCTCCAAGGGCCAACGCCCCGCTCTCTGCAGCGGCCTCCGAGCCAGGGGCGTTACCAGAGCAGCCGCGGCGCCTGCCGGGTAACGGTCACCGGCGGCCCGCCCACCGCCTGTTGGTCAGTATGAAAAGTGCGGCGCTGTGATTGGCCCAGCCTGCGGGCGCGAAAGCGCGGGAAGGAGGCCGCGTACTTGAATATTGCGTGACGTAGAAGCGATTGTGGGGGTCTGGCTTGGAGCGCAGAGCGTCCCCAAGACTTTCCAGCTTTGCAGCCTGAAACCCTCTTCTGGACCGCGCAGCTCTGCAAAGCCACCATATGAAAATACTTGGAAGCGCTGCTGCTGCCAGCAGAGGCCAGACTGCCCCTCGTTTGGGTCTGGTGCAGGCCGAGTCCTCCGCCCTCAGTGGTGGGACAGGGGCCCGGCTTCCTTGCCGAACTGTTTCCCAGGCCGCATGGTCCCGCCTGGTGTTTGGCTTGTCCTCTGCCCATCTTCTGGAAATACCGTTAGCAGGGTGGGGCCGCGACTAGGGTGAGGCCAGTGAGGTATTTGTCACGGGCACAGGATTTTAGAGGCTGCCAAAATCGCAGCAGTCAAGATAAATAATATTTTAATGCAATCTCTAAAAAAGGTAAAGAGTAATGAAAAAATTCAGTCCTATTTTTTCCTTTCACATCAGACTTTTAAAATGGCTCCACAGGGTGTATTGTTACTGGTCCTGTCTTTATTTAAAATTTGAATATTCCAGGCCGGGTGCGGTGGCTCACGCCTGTAATTCCAGTACTTTAGGAGGCCAAGGCAGGCGGATCACCTGAAGTCAGGAGTTCAAAACCAGCCTGGCCAACGTGGCGAAACCCAGTCTCTACTAAAAAATACAAAAATTAGCCGGGTGTGGTGGTGGACGCCTGTGATCCCAGCTACTCAGGAGGCTGAGGCAGGAGAGTCGCTTGAACCCAGGAGGTGGAGGTTGCAGTGAGCTGAGATCACCCCTTTGCACTCCAGCCTGGATGACGGCAGAGCGAGACTCTGTCTCAAAATAAATAAATAAAAATAAATTAGATTTGAATATTTTATTATGGATTTTTTGCATTAATTTCGATTTTTTAAAAGACTGCATTAAAATATTAGATTACTGAGTTTTTGCATTCCGCCCCTACCCCCGCCATATTTTGTGCCTAGTGTCATCCCTGATAGGGAATTTAAACCTGTACAAAATGATACGGTCCTGAAGGACATATAGAGTGGGGACAGGATAGAGCTGCAGATGACTTCATTTGCTTATTAGTCTAAACATGCACTTGATTGTTGAGCCACGGGGGACTTTGGCTAGGTGGCAGATAGAGGATGGGCTCTAAAACTGCACCTACCCCCAAATTGTCCCCTCAAATGAGGCTGCAGCCTCTGCAATGCACTTCATTCATTCATTCATTCATTCATTGTGCAGATTGCTCTTGGCCTGCCAGGGGCCAGGGCTGAGGGTGCAGGGGTGGACAGTGGACCGTGAGCATGGATCTTGGGATGATGTAATACACTTATTACAAATCTTGCTGTTACCCAAAGTGCTTTCAAGTGTCTTTTAAAGTGATATGGCCTATCCTTTTACGTGGATTTCATTTGGAAGTCCCTATATCATTTGAAGTTAACACCAGTGGCTGGAGAGGGCAGCCACGGCAGCAGCAGGCCAGAGCTGCTGATGAGATTATGAGGTCTGGCCTCTGTTATAGAAAGGGGTTCAGACTGAGGCTCCCATTAGGAGGCTGGACACTCTCCCCTGGGCTGTTGGGCAGATGGCATCTGGAGCAGGACTGGGCCATGGTGACCCTGGAAGGAGTGGCTCTGGAAGTGTATCCGTGGGCCAGCAGCCCTGATGTCAAGACAGCTGGAAACCACATTCTACTCTAGGCCCTTGGCGTTTCTCCTTTGCTCCAGTACTGTTAGAATTTTGAGAAATTCCTCTGCTGAACAGACATTTGCCAAATGCTTATTTCACTGTTGGTCTCTTCTCCACCCTGTGAGTGGGTACAACACAGAGTCAAATCTTTCACATATCAACCTTTTAAACCATCGAAGACAGTGATCATGCCGTCCTTAGGGAGGATTATTGGGATTTGGGGAATAGAGATGAGATGTTGTGTTATGAGTGGACGGGCTGAGCACAGACATCACATGTGTCACCAGGCTACAGAAAAGGTAAGCTGCGCCGGACAGTGATGCTGTGCTTACAGGCAAGCCACCGAGCAGGTGGCAGGAGGGGCTGCCGCGTGTTGGCAGGGAGGCGGGTTGAAGGGCAAATGGGCTGTTTGCATGGGACACACCAAGCCTCCTGCTACTGTAAGGGGAAGAAACATTCCCACTTAAGTGACCTCAGCTGTTTTTGTGTAACTGTGGGATCCAGTGTCCTTGTTTTGCCTTCCTCTAGGCTCTTTGAGGTGTTTAGTTTTGTGGTTTTGTTTTTTGAGACAGCCTTGTTCTGTTGCCCAGGCTGGAGTGCAGTGGCACAATCTCAGATCAATGCAACCTCTGCCTCCCAAGTTCAAGCGATTCTCCTGCCTTAGCCTCTCAGTAGCTGGGATTACAGGTGCCTGCCACTACACTCAGCTAATTTTTGTATTTTTAATAGAGATGGGGTTCCACCATGTTGGCCAGGCTGGTCTCGAACTCCTGATCTCAAGTGATCCACCCGCTTCGGCCTCCCAAAGTGCTGGGATTACTGGCTTGAGCCACCACGCCTGGCCCACTTTGAGTTTTTTTTGACATTGTCTCCAGATACTCCCCATTGGCCCTATGGCATGGGACCCTTGCTCCTCTTGGTCCGAATTTCCTGTGTCTGTGTATGAAGCTAGTGGTTCTGCCTTTTCTGCCAGGGAGCTCTACCATGTTTGGACTTATGTAATTGATTTGGGGATTATATTGTTTTGATGTGAAATTTTACATTTTTATTAAATCCATCAGTCTCTTTGTCTTTATTTTCAGTGATATTAGAGATTCTTACTCCAGCTCAAGTTCAAAATAATCATATTCAAACAATAGTTTTTGTTTGTTTGTTTGTTTTTGAGACATGGTCTTACTCTGTCACCCAGACTGGAGTGCAGTGGCACGATCTTGGCTCACTGCAACCTCTGTCTCCTAGGTTCAAGCCATTCTCCTGCCTCAGCCTCTCGAGTAGCTGGGATTACAGGCTTTCACCCAGCTATCTTTTTTAGAGATGGGGTTTTGCCATGTTGGCCAGGCTGGTCTCAAACTCCTAACCTCAAGTGATCTGCCCGTTTCGGCCTCCCAAAGTGCTGGGATTACAGACGTGAGCCACCATGCCCAGTTATGCAATAACTTTGATTTGTGCCTTTTATGATTTGATTTTTTACACTTAATTTTTTCCTTACAACTTTGAAATATTTTAACGTTATTAAAGTCACATGTGTTTAATGTCGAAAATGCAGAAAAGGGTGAAAAAGAAAATAGAAATCTCCTATAATCCTGTTTCTCACAGAGCCTCACTGTGGGTGTTTTCGAGGAGCTATCTATAGAGAGAAACCATGGAGCTGCTCTCCCACATGGACTGTGATGCCTTTAAACATTTTTAACCTCTCTATTCAGGAGCCGTTAGAATTTCTTATTCCGCAAACACCTACTGAGGTCTTGCTCTGCATCAGGCAGGCCATGGAATGAAAAGCTTACGGCAGTTCTTGAAGAACGTACAGTCTAACTGATACAACACAACTTACTGGGGGCTAAAATGGGTGGAACAGATAGGATGCAGAAAAGGGCGCTGTGTTTGTGGAGCAGTCTCAATAGCATGGAAGCCACACCCTGGGAATCCTCAGGGAGTGCAGAAAATAAGGCAGAGCAGAGCAGAGCAGCTGGGCCCTTTTGAGCAAGGCGGGGTCGCCCCATTGCAGGGACCTGTCTATCCTTGCACCTTTGTAATACTGAAAATACCTGGCAGAGGCCCCCTCAACTGTTGTTTTATCAAAGTCATCTAGTCTGGTTGCAATTTTTTTTTTAAACTTCCAGGTGAATATTAGAATAATTTTGTTGTTTGCCGGGCATGGTGGCTCATGCCTGTAATCCCAGCACTTTTGGAGGATGAGACAGGAGGGTTGCTTGAGGTCAGGAGTTTGAGGCTGCAGTGAGCTCCGTGTACTGCAGTACA